>NW_017306774.1:594958-603888 GCF_000935625.1 Nanorana parkeri | reverse complement strand
GCTGTTTGATAGGAAGGCCTGATGAAGAATGATACTGCTGTTTGATAGAAGGGCCTGTTGAAGAATCAGAGGGCTGTTTGATAGGAAGGCCTGATGAAGAATGAGAGTGCTGTTTGATAGGATGGCCTGGTGAAGAATGAGAGTGCTGTTTGATAGGAGCGCCTGGTGAAGAATGAGAGGGCTGTTTGATAGGAAGGCCTGATGAAGAATGAGAGGGCTGTTTGATAGGAAGGCCTGATGAAGAATGATACTGCTGTTTGATAAAAGGGCCTGTTGAAGAATCAGAGGGCTGTTTGATAGGAGGGTCTGGTGAAGAATGAGAGTGCTGTTTGATAGGAGGGCCTGATGAAGAATGAGAGGGCTGTTTGATAGGAAGGCCTGATGAAGAATGAGAGGGCTGTTTGATAGGAAGGCCTGATGAAGAATGAGAGGGCTGTTTGATAGGAAGGCCTGATGAAGAATGAGAGGGCTGTTTGATAGGAAGGCCTGATGAAGAATGAGAGGGCTGTTTGATAGGAAGGCCTGATGAAGAATGAGAGGGCTGTTTGATAGGAAGGCCTGATGAAGAATGAGAGGGCTGTTTGATAGGAAGGCCTGATGAAGAATGAGAGGGCTGTTTGATAGGAAGGCCTGATGAAGAATGAGAGGGCTGTTTGATAGGAAGGCCTGATGAAGAATGAGAGGGCTGTTTGATAGGAAGGCCTGATGAAGAATGAGAGGGCTGTTTGATAGGAAGGCCTGATGAAGAATGAGAGGGCTGTTTGATAGGAAGGCCTGATGAAGAATGAGAGGGCTGTTTGATAGGAAGGCCTGATGAAGAATGAGAGGGCTGTTTGATAGGAAGGCCTGATGAAGAATGAGAGGGCTGTTTGATAGGAAGGCCTGATGAAGAATGAGAGGGCTGTTTGATAGGAAGGCCTGATGAAGAATGAGAGGGCTGTTTGATAGGAAGGCCTGATGAAGAATGAGAGGGCTGTTTGATAGGAAGGCCTGATGAAGAATGAGAGGGCTGTTTGATAGGAAGGCCTGATGAAGAATGAGAGGGCTGTTTGATAGGAAGGCCTGATGAAGAATGAGAGGGCTGTTTGATAGGAAGGCCTGATGAAGAATGAGAGGGCTGTTTGATAGGAAGGCCTGATGAAGAATGAGAGGGCTGTTTGATAGGAAGGCCTGATGAAGAATGAGAGGGCTGTTTGATAGGAAGGCCTGATGAAGAATGAGAGGGCTGTTTGATAGGAAGGCCTGATGAAGAATGAGAGGGCTGTTTGATAGGAAGGCCTGATGAAGAATGAGAGGGCTGTTTGATAGGAAGGCCTGATGAAGAATGAGAGGGCTGTTTGATAGGAAGGCCTGATGAAGAATGAGAGGGCTGTTTGATAGGAAGGCCTGATGAAGAATGAGAGGGCTGTTTGATAGGAAGGCCTGATGAAGAATGAGAGGGCTGTTTGATAGGAAGGCCTGATGAAGAATGAGAGGGCTGTTTGATAGGAAGGCCTGATGAAGAATGAGAGGGCTGTTTGATAGGAAGGCCTGATGAAGAATGAGAGGGCTGTTTGATAGGAAGGCCTGATGAAGAATGAGAGGGCTGTTTGATAGGAAGGCCTGATGAAGAATGAGAGGGCTGTTTGATAGGAAGGCCTGATGAAGAATGAGAGGGCTGTTTGATAGGAAGGCCTGATGAAGAATGAGAGGGCTGTTTGATAGGAAGGCCTGATGAAGAATGAGAGGGCTGTTTGATAGGAAGGCCTGATGAAGAATGAGAGGGCTGTTTGATAGGAAGGCCTGATGAAGAATGAGAGGGCTGTTTGATAGGAAGGCCTGATGAAGAATGAGAGGGCTGTTTGATAGGAAGGCCTGATGAAGAATGAGAGGGCTGTTTGATAGGAAGGCCTGATGAAGAATGAGAGGGCTGTTTGATAGGAGGGCCTGTTGAAGAATGATACTGATGTTTGATATGAGGACCTGATGAAGAATGATACTGCTGTTTGATCGGAAAACCTGATGAAGAATGATACTGCTGTTTGATAGGAGGGCCTGATGAAGAATGAGAGGGCTGTTTGATAGGAGGGCCTGATGAAGAATGATACTGCTGTTTGATAGGAGGGCCTGATGAAGAATGAGAGGGCAGTTTGATAGGAGGGCCTGATGAAGAATGAGAGGGCTGTTTGATAGGAGGGCCTGTTGAAGAATGAGAGGGCTGTTTGATAGAAGGGCCTGGTGAAGAATGAGAGGACTGTTTTTGATAGGAAGGCCTGATGAAGAATGAGAGTGCTGTTTGATAGAAGGGCCTGGTGAAGAATGAGAGGGCTGTTTGATAGGAAGGCCTGATGAAGAACGAGAGGGCTGTTTGATAGACTGGACTGCTGATGGATGCCACTTTTTGATAGTTCTGATTGAAAACTAGGAATGCTGTGTGATAGCACCTTCTAACCAATGATATTGTTGTATGATGGCTGCAGCGGCCGAAGAATGACACCGATGTTTGATGACAGGGACAGCTCAGGAATGATACTGCCGCCTAGCAGCGGCTGGTGAGAGAAGGAGATTGATGTTTGGAAGCAGTAGCTGAGGCTGAGGCTAGGATTGAGGCCAGAGAGATTTGCCGCTTGCCAATTACACACTTTGACCTAATATGCGGAAGACCCCCATCCATCCATTGTGATTGTGTGTTTGTTCATGTGCACCGGGTGATTGATAACTCCGTCTCCCTGCTCCCGTTTCTCCTACCCGCTGTTCGATCCAGCGCGCCGTTCCCACGTGCTCCCGCTAGCTGACCCATTTGTCATTGTATTTTAATTCACCTTTACCTAACCAGCGGATAATCTCTTTCTCTGTCCTTGCTCGATTCCGCATCAGGAACCTTCTGGGCAGGATGCAGGCCAGAGTCTGCAGCTTTGTTGTATTTCACAGAACAAAATATATTCCATCTTATATATTCACCGAGCTGAGGAGCTTCTGCAAACATGGCCCGGTATTGCTTCACCTCTTCTTGTATTGCTTTTCCATACCGTCATTATTAGGGTTGCACAGATACCAAGTACAGTACTCGGTACAAGTACAAGTACATGTACCGATACTTTTGAGCTCCAAGACTACACTAGAGAAAAATTAAATATTTAGGAGGCGGCTGTCATGTGTAAGGAGCACACGGAGCTCCCGGGACTTGTACATCTCTGTTTTATTGTATGATTTTGTTTTTATAAATATAAATAAAGTGTTGCACAGATACCAGTTTTGCGAGTACATTCCAAGTCCTCACAGATACAAGTACTGATACATTCCAAGTACTCACAGATACAAGTACTGATACATTCCAAGTACTCACATATACGAGTACTGATACATTCCTAGTACTCACAGATACAAGTACTGATACATTCCAAGTACTCACAGATACAAGTACTGATACATTCCAAGTCCTCACATATACAAGTACTGATACATTCCAAGTCCTCACAGATACGAGTACTGATACATTCCTAGTCCTCACAGATACAAGTACTGATACATTCCAAGTCCTCACAGATACAAGTACTGATACATTCCAAGTCCTCACAGATACAAGTACTGATACATTCCAAGTCCTCACAGATACAAGTACTGATACATTCCAAGTCCTCACAGATACAAGTACTGATACATTCCAAGTCCTCACAGATACAAGTACTGATACATTCCAAGTCCTCACAGATACAAGTACTGATACATTCCAAGTCCTCACAGATACAAGTACTGATACATTCCAAGTCCTCACAGATACAAGTACTGATACATTCCAAGTCCTCACAGATACAAGTACTGATACATTCCAAGTCCTCACAGATACAAGTACTGATACATTCCAAGTCCTCACAGATACAAGTACTGATACATTCCAAGTCCTCACAGATACAAGTACTGATACATTCCAAGTCCTCACAGATACAAGTACTGATACATTCCAAGTCCTCACAGATACAAGTACTGATACATTCCAAGTCCTCACAGATACAAGTACTGATACATTCCAAGTCCTCACAGATACAAGTACTGATACATTCCAAGTCCTCACAGATACAAGTACTGATACATTCCAAGTCCTCACAGATACAAGTACTGATACATTCCAAGTCCTCACAGATACAAGTACTGATACATTCCAAGTCCTCACAGATACAAGTACTGATACATTCCAAGTCCTCACAGATACAAGTACTGATACATTCCAAGTCCTCACAGATACAAGTACTGATACATTCCAAGTCCTCACAGATACAAGTACTGATACATTCCAAGTCCTCACAGATACAAGTACTGATACATTCCAAGTCCTCACAGATACAAGTACTGATACATTCCAAGTCCTCACAGATACAAGTACTGATACATTCCAAGTCCTCACAGATACAAGTACTGATACATTCCAAGTCCTCACAGATACAAGTACTGATACATTCCAAGTCCTCACAGATACAAGTACTGATACATTCCAAGTCCTCACAGATACAAGTACTGATACATTCCAAGTCCTCACAGATACAAGTACTGATACATTCCAAGTCCTCACAGATACAAGTACTGATACATTCCAAGTCCTCACAGATACAAGTACTGATACATTCCAAGTCCTCACAGATACAAGTACTGATACATTCCGAGTCCTCACAGATACAAGTACTGATACATTCCAAGTCCTCACAGATACAAGTACTAGTACTGATACATTTATGTTTAGTGTCATGTGACAGTTTTTCTAAAACAATACAGACCAATGATTTCAGGACAGTGGTTGAGCGCCAGAGCCGGCTCAAGAGTCCAAGCTGCAACCCTGGGAGCTCTCATGCAAATGCCAAGTTGGCATTTGCATGAGAGCTCCATGCATGTAGTCGTCAGCGGGGCCACGAGATGGACAAGATGAATTTCCAGAGTGGGAAACCTTAGGGCCACTCACCAAGTAGGTGTCCTCCGAGTCAGTTTAAATGAAAAGCGTTCACGTCCGAGTGTGTTCATTTAACTTTTCGCATGAGAAGCTCCCAGGAGAGGCCCGCGGAATCCTTTAGAACAAGCATAAGCTTCCTGTGCGCTGATAAATATCTTCCTCTCCCCCTCGGAGCTCATCACACATAACATCGGCCTTCCGATTACCTCCGCAGACGGGAAAATTAAGTATTTTGCGGCCGGAGGCTAATTTGATTTAATACCGCCGCGTTGTGAATCTCCTCTACCAAATCGAAGAGTCTGCGCAGCGGAAGACGAGAGCTTTGGGAGAGCCACAGCAGGGGTTTCTTTTTTTGTTTTTTTTTTTATTCCGTGCGCGCGTGGATCACCGGAATTTATCTTAACGATTGACGAAGCCTTAATGAGTGGAGTTTAGCTCTCAGCACATGACAAACCCCCGGGCGAGAGACACTAGGCCGCAGTGATTAAAACGGTGGCTGGCAGGAGTAGGCACTTGATGAATGCTTTCTCTAATGCCGGCAGCATCTCTATCACTCGCCTGTACCGGGGACATCTATCTTACTCCACAGAGAACTCGGCTAATGCCGGCTGCAAGATCCCCCCAACCTCCCTCTCCTCCTTCCCCCCCACCAGCGTTTTTTCACCGCGAACCTCTGCGAAGGGGATGTCACCGCTCTACAATCAATAGTGGACAGATATAGCCCAGTTTCTAGCTGCCACCTTGTGTTAGAGAGCGAGGTTGGGTGATATTATACGGATCATCAATAATCCTCTTCACCTTATTTCGGTGTCGGCGCCAGGCAATAATTCCTGGAGCTCATCTGGAAGTGGAGGGAGGGAGGGGGGGGTTCTATGCTAATTGTATTAAGTCCGGTATGATTCTGCAGCAGCAACTTTGGCGCAGAAAGAATTACGATTCTGTGGATGCTAATGCGTTCGTCTGCAGAGATACATGCACAAGTTTAACTTTTTTTTTTCACTTTGTTACATAGATTTTAGTTTCAGGAAACAAAATAGAATTAGAGAACAAGCGCATTGTGATTAAAATAAGCTGTTGTTTTGCTCTTCGTAGTCATAGGCCCCAATCATGATATCAGTTCAGTACATGACCTCTGTGAAAGTGGCTGAAAAATCATGTGCACGATGATATGCGCAAGCGGAAAAGGAAACCGCAAGTGTCTTTTTGGGGTTCTCTGAAACAATGTTTCAACAGCCCCCCTCTAAATGTGCAGGTGTTCTCTGCAGCGGTTCTCAACCTGTGGGTCGCGACACAAAAGTGGGTCGCAACTCACTGTTGAGGGGGTCGCAGCATCCACTTCTGCTGCGCTAGGTGAGAGGCTCCTCAGCCTCCTCCTAGCGCAGCAGTGTCAGTCAGCGGGAGGACAGCAGAGGCTGTAAGTGCCGCTATACACACTCCCTGGCCGCTGCAGTGACCTCTAGTGGTCGGGGAGTGTGTACTGCGGGGCTTTTCTATTCACAGCCGCTGCTGTCCTCTTGCCTCCCATACAATGTGAGCTTTGCAGGAGGCTGGCGTCTTAGCACAGTGCTGGGGCTGAGAAGGCTGCATGGAGACAGAGCAGGTAGCAGGGGCTGGGGAGGGCTTGTATTCTTGTGAGTTTGCTTCTATTTTTAGTCCCAAGTCCAGCGCCTTACTAATTCTGTCCAGCGCTCCGTTGGGGGTCACCACAACTTGGCAAATGTTACCAAGGGGAACCGGCCCTAAAAAGGTTGAGAACCATTGCTCTACAGCTACTTGCAGGGAGCATTAAAAAAATGTGTTGCAAAGTCTGTTACCTGGGGATCCTGCCAGTAACAGCACTTCCTGTGGCAGGCTGACAACACTAAGTCACTGCCTCGAAATTAGCGTCACCGTTGTCAGCTTGCTGTGTCAGCTCCTTCAGACGTCTCAAGTCTGCAGATGTGTGGTGTCCACAGAAGTGGCTTCTGTTCTGATATACCTTCTGTCTTCATTGGGACGCACATGCCCACATGCAACATTTGGGACCCATTCACACCTATACATTCCGTTGCAGTGCATTAATGCACACATGTGTACGTTATGGCACACGCTGTGCGTTGCATTAGGGCTGCCAACACACCGCAACATATTGCAAATCGCGCATGAGCCATTTTCAACAACAGCAGCGCGCTACAACAGACGGTACAGTATATGCATTGTGGGGCTCCATCGTTCGGTGTGCTCTACTGTTCAATGCGTCGGGGTGCCATTCACAATGCAGTTTTTCTTCTGGCAATGTATCAAACCGCACACACAGCAGGTGCCCCGCCATACATTGTGGCAACGTGTGTTGAGGTGTGTATGTCGTGAGTGGGCCCTTAAATAGTTTTCAAGCAAGTGCTGGTATCTGCAGCTATCGTTGTCATGGAACCAGGGGTGTCACCTCTCCTCAGGGGCCGCCGGGTATGGTACAGGGCACGGGGGGCTCCTTCAGCCTGGCAGTACTCCTGGTGCCAGGGTTGTAGGTGTTCATGTGTGAGATGCACGCGCGCGTAGGAGACAGACTGTGCGCATGCACGGGGGCATGCGCGTAGTGCGCCTGCGCCCATTAAAGCCGTCGGCCTTGCTGGGGGAGGTTCCCAGTGCACACCTTCTATCCCTCTCTTCCTGCCATTGGCTCCCGGACGGAGAAGCCTCATGGTTGCCTCGGTGACCAGGGAGTGGCTTTGATGCCACTGGCTATAAAACCTGATCAGAGCCCTGGCTTGCTGCTGAGTTATTCCACCTCTGTGGTGTGATCGCCGAGCCCCCTTTGTTTGTTACTGCTGCCATGACCTGAAACCCCTCATCCGAACTTCCTGGTTACCGACCCCTCGGCCTGTCTACCGCTTCTGAACCTTTGCTGCCTGCTTTGACCCGGACTGGACCTGACTACCCCTTTGGATTTGCCCTCTTGTACCTCGCTCTTGGATCTTCCGGTCCGCTTCCTGCCAGTGGGTTCCCTACCCCCGCTGCGAGCCCGCGGCACCGCCTGACAATCATTCATGTTCAAGATTGCATGTAAAATAACTTTTTGGGGGGATATTTCTGTATAAAATGTAGCAAGCGAACGTTGAATAAAAATGTTTCTTCCAAGAAAGATAAACTGTGATAATAGAAAGAAACGGCTTAGAAGCAGCAAATAAAGGACCGAGCTGGGGAACAGGAGGACGGAACTGATGTATAAAAGCTTAAAGGAGAACTATGGGGTCAGTGTTTTTCCCCAAAGTTCTCCTTAGGGTAACGGGAGGACACAAACTAGCGTCCTCCCGTCACCCTAAGCTCAGTATATAGGGAGCTACAGCTCGCGGTATACTGAGACGCCGCAGCCAGAGCGGATCCCGATTTAGACGACGGGATCCGCCCAGCTGCGTGAGTGACAGCTGGCTCTGCCTATCCAGAGGCAGAGCCAGCTGTACCCGCCCCCTCCCCCGTCCGTTCCGCCAGTCAGCGCTGGCAGAGCGGGGAGGGGGGAATCCAGCCCCTCCCCTGTCACGGCAGAGAGCCGTGATAGGATCGAGAGGTAAGCGAACGCCGGTATGTGTTCGCTCACCTCCCGATCTACTGAGCCGACCTGTGACAGTCTCATTGTCACAGGTCGGCTAGAACTATGAGGATGAGTGAAAAGCACTCCCCTCCCCCCCTCATAGTTCTCCTTTAACGGGAAAAAAGTATTTATAAGTTATTATAAATCGCAACATTTTTATTCAACATTTAATTTTTAAAAAAAACAAACTTTGAGTGAACCGTCAGTAGTTCTAAGCGGCACCTATCAGCGAGCGAATCTCATGATATCTCCGCAGCTTGTGTATCTCTCGCATGTAAACACAGAGAATTAATTAAATTACCTCTCGTACATAAGGAATTGTGCTTTTATTCTGCATCTGTCTAGCTGGCTGTTCTTTTTGTCTTGTATACAGACACAATGTCTGCGTTCTGAAGAAACATTGAAAAACAATTTAGTATTTTGAATAAAAATTGCAATTCTCTGCGC
>NW_017306774.1:588771-594819 GCF_000935625.1 Nanorana parkeri | reverse complement strand
CACACCTTCTTGTCCCTCCATCTCTGCTGTTGCTCTCACAAGCTCTACACTAGCAGTAGGCAACCTCGGCACTCCAGCTGTTGTGGAACTACAAGTCCCATGAGGCATTGGAAGACTGGCAGCCACAGGCATGACTCCCAGAGGCAGAGGCATGGTGCGATTGCCCACTATAGAGAGTCTATGGTGGGCTCTGCGGGGTCACTCTCAGGTGGGCTGTTTGGTATATCAGGTGGGCTCTGCAAGTGGCATAACTAGAAATCACGGGGCCCCATACAAAATGTTGCTATGGGACCCTGTGATTTCTAGTTACGCCCCTGGTGAGATGTGTACTTTCAGCACAGCTGGAGTCCCAAGGCTGCCCGCCCCTGTTCCATACTGCTCCTCATCACTGAGTTGGGGACTTATCGGCTGGTAGCCTTGGATGAGGAAAACAGAAATTAAAAGAACAAAAGAATTAAACAAACAATGATGCTCTCAGCTCTGTTTGTCAGATGTTCTTCAGTACATTTACATTGTTCATTTCTATCACCTAAGCCATTGTTCTGCGTTTGCTTTTTCTCCAAATACGCACAGCCCACGTCCAATACTATAATGTTATTCTGCACCTACCTAGGGCGTCATCCTCACAACCTCGATATGCATTTGCTTGTCCTATTTTGAACCTTATTTATATTGTGTCAGGAGAGCTTGTCTTATTCTCTTTGTATCTTACATCTCCGGCTTCAATATAAATTTCTTTGTGGAAGGGGGGGGCAATTCTGAGCTGGATTTTTGTGGAATTCACATTGCAGCACGCCGGCCTCTTTTTTTGGCCGAGGCACCCCATGGAGGCTCAGCCAGGTGCTCAGGTATCCGCTATGTATATAGAGAGAGAGATGCTGAGAATTCCCACTGTTTCATGTCTATTGATTCCTTTTTATGGATTTTAGAATTCAAACACAAATAGACTGAACTCGCCCGTATAAACCGTTGGTGAAGAAAAAATATACTCCAGGAGCACCGCAAAAAAAAAAATGTAACCACCAGCATGGCATTTAAAATGGTTCTTTTGGATCATTTTCACAGTTTGGTGATTGTGGGGGCTACCTAAGCAAGGTAAATTCTCCCTCATGTTATGTTCCGGCCACTCAGTGTATATAATTATCCGGCCACTCAGTGTATATAATAATCCGGTATATAAGGTTCCGGAAGGTGTAAGAGAGGAATCTGGGTGACACATAAACCCCGGACAGGACCTCTCCTTGCTCTCTACATGATGACCTGCTACAATATATATATATATAATGAATGAATGCCGAAGTAAAATGTGTTGCATTCTAAGGGGATCTGTCATAAAAGAAACCCATAGGTCTTCATTGCTGATCTCCTTTTAAAGGAGAAGTATGAGGTCAGGGCTTTTCCCCATAGTTCTCCTTAGGGTAACGGGAGGAAACAAACTAGCGTCCTCCCGTCACCCTAAGCTCAGTATATAGGGAGCTACAGCTCGCGGTATACTGAGACGCCGCAGCGGATCCCGACATGGACGTCGGGATCCGCCCAGCTGCGTGAGTGACAGCTGGCTCTGCCTATCTAGAGGCAGAGCCAGCTGTACCCGACCCCTCCCCCGTCCGTTCCGCCAGTCAGCGCTGGCGGATCGGAGCGGGGAGAGGGGAATCCAGCCCCTCCCCTGTCACGGCAGAGAGCCGTGACAGGATCGAGAGGTGAGCGAACGCCGGTATGTGTTCGCTCACCTCCCGATCTACTGAGCCGACCTGTGACAGTCTCATTGTCACAGGTCGGCTAGAACTATGAGGTGAGTGGAAAATCACCCCCCTCATAGTTCTCCTTTAAGAATGCGGGTGGCCTGAATGCCATTCTCGTCCTGTTGCAAATGCGTACCCCGATCTCAGTATATGCAACATGTAAATCCATTAATGACAGTATAAATGGCTTGTCCTAAACTATTTGCAAGACATCGAGGTCAGTTGGCAAAGGTTTAATGCTTTGCAGCAATTTCAGTCCTCGTTACCATTAGACCCTGCGTTGCCCGGGCAGCCGCGGTTTTGCCCGCCGCTGTATCGGCTGCAGGGCCCTCAGGGTGTCGGAGGCATTTCCACAGAGGGCAGAAGTTCATCGCAAACACTTTACGATCAGCGGTTGAGAAGACATAAGGCTGTTTGTAAAGACAGCAGCTATTTTAGTCTATCCATCATGGTTTTTATCGAAGCCCTTAAAATCTATTGGCATGCATGTTTTCTTTTTACTGCCGAGACAAGCAGGGCGGCCAGCGGCCGGGGCCGGGGGAACTAAGTGGCGCTCAATCAATGCTATCGATTTCACAAAAATAAGCCATCCACATATTTTTCAGGATGACTAATTTGCAAGTGTGGTTATTATCCCCGGCGATGGGCTGATCGGTTGTGGCTTCCATCATGCCCTTGTGACACGCTGCGGGAGGAAACTATTGGAATGTCACTTTTTTTTTCTACAAACTCCAGCAAAAAAAACAACAACAAAAACTACATAAAATAAAACAACTTTTTGTACAAATGTATTTTTGTTTTGGGACTGGTTGGAAGACACTGCAAAGGTGCCCGTACACCTGCCGATTATCGTACGATAGTTGTGGGTGATCGCGCGATCGTACGATAATCGGCAGGTGTATGGGTAGCGTGCGACCGCATCTACCGTACGGTTCCACGACTTTCGTCTTTCCCAGCACGCTGGAAAACCTGCCGAAAACCGTACGATTTTCGGTGGGTTGGTGGCGTGCTCGAAAGCTGTATGTTTCACCTGATGAAGGGGATCCTTTCTGACCCCGAAACGTTCGTTGTTTTTTACCACGATGCACGTCAATAAATAGACGTATTTTGCAAAATTTGGAGTGCCGGTGTCTCTGCTTTAGCTTGAAAGAGGAAAGCCGCACGGGCCGGTGTGCACAAGCGCAAACTGCCCGCTCAGCATTGCAATCATCGGCAAGCCCTTCCCCCCTCAGCGGGGCGGGGCTTGCGATGATCGCAAGTACGATCTGCCTGTCCAAGATGGGCAGTTCGTACGAAATTTTAATGACCTTACAAACATCGCACAACGAAAGTCGTGCGATGGTTGTAAGGGTATGGCCAGCTTTAAGCGTGTATATGGTAGAAATATATGTGGTTTGGGATAGATGACTGTAACAATCAATGAGATAGATGAGTCTAGTTACAATCATCTATTCCAATGCCGCGTGTAATCATTATATGGGTTCAGGGACAATGTCTCGGGATTAGAGTGTCACCCTTACGCATGTGCAGTATCTCAGTGAGGCTCGACTTACATGGGGCATTCTATGATTCCTGCATCGAGAACCTATGGATTCTTACGGCAGGTATCTATCACGATACCGCGCACGGGTGTCCCCACACCGCGTGCAGGTATCTATACAGGAGGACCAAATACGTGACCACACCAAACAAGACTTATGAACTTATAGTTTATTAGACACACCAAAAAATTACATAAACACAAGCAACCCCACCAACACCCACAAGTAACAAGACATAGCCAAACTAAATGCAAACAGCAGGATCACACAAAGAATATAACAGGGCTAGATAACCTGGGGAGCAGGGCAACAAGCGGGGAGCCATAGACCAGGAGACCTCAGGGCAGGTTCCCACCATTTTCCGGACCAGGTCTGGTCCGGAAAATGGTGTGAACCTGCCCGCAGTTCCAGTGCATTCCAGACCAGACGAAATGAGACACGCAGTATTTTTGTGGTCTGGTCTGGAACGGACTGAGCTGGTGTGAACAGAGGCCTGAAATAGCATAAGGATACATTAGGATGTATTTTGGGTCCGGAAACAACCTGGTCTGGAGATGATCTGGATGTGGTGTGAATGGGCCCTCAGGGGAAAGAGTCAGGAGTCAGGGCTCAAGGAGGCAACAGGATACAGGCTATGGTGACAATTATGCTAGTGTGCCATGGGCCTTAGTTGCCAAGTCTGT
The DNA here is from genome assembly GCF_000935625.1 of Nanorana parkeri. Taxonomy (NCBI): domain Eukaryota; kingdom Metazoa; phylum Chordata; class Amphibia; order Anura; family Dicroglossidae; genus Nanorana; species Nanorana parkeri. The sequence goes on along the minus strand of NW_017306774.1, from coordinate 590,853 downwards.
GCCGGTGCGGTCGTATGATGGCAGCGCTTTCCATGTAGCCGGCAGTGACGGCTCATAGAGGTGTTTACACAAAGGCTGCGGTATGCGCCCCCGTATGTGCCGACCGCGCATTATGAAGTCCCCCGTCACCTCGGTGCCACATGGCTTTTGCAGCCTGGCCTAAAAAGAAACCGATTTTCATGGTCTCATAACAGCTTGAATACTTTTTTATGTTGTGTGAGATTAAAGATGAAATTCCAGGTGCAAAATCATCTTCTTAGTTCTGCCTCCAATTTACTGATTCCGAGGCGCGCAGCTCCACTCTCGCAAGCCTTTCATTTTAAGTGGCTTTACCATGTTGCTGAAATAACTTTAAAAAGGTTATAAGCACGGTGTGAATAATGCAATGCCTCTGATTTAAAGCAAACCTGTCACTGGCTCACACTGCCAAACGAGGATCAAAGCAAGCGCCTCCTGGTGTCTCCATGATTACATTGTAACAGGATCAGGGAATAATGGCAGCTAAGGTAGATGTAGCCCCTCAGTGGGCGGCATTTAGTTTGCTGTGTGTATCAAAAACTACCACTATTTCTTTTTCCATAAAGTCCTTGTTTTCCCCTTTTTGTTCCATCTGCAGACATCCCAACTCTCCCCGACGCTCCGGGAGAGAAACACTTCCTCCCGGAAAGGTTTAATCTGCTCGATCGAGCGGAGTAAACCTTTCCCTGCGATCGTTTCTTTTTAGGACTGCGGAAATTAACGATTAATTACCCGATTAATCGTTACCATTTTTGATCGATTAAAATTATTTTGATCGCTAATGAAAACACTCACCTCTCCGCCGGCTTCCGGGAGTCTGCCTGACTCCTCCCCCCTTTTCCTTTGTTAGCCGACTGAGCCACTTGGGGAAGGGGGGAGGAGTCTGTTGACTTCACGGACATCGACGTCACCGGACTCCTCCCCCCTTCCCCAAGCGGCTCAGTCGGCTGTCTGTGACGTCACTGGACTCCTCTCCCCTTCCCCAAGCGGCTCAGTCGGCTAACGAAGGGAAGGGGGGAGGAGTCTGTTGATGTCACGGACATCGACGTGACCGGACTCCTCCCCCCTTCCCCAAGTGGCTCTGTCGGCTAAAGAAGGGAAGGGGGGAGGAGTCCAGTCCGGTGACATCGATGTCCGTGATGTCACCGGACTCCTCCCCCCCTTCGCTTCGTTAGCCGACGGAGCCACTTGGGCCGGTGAGTTTGCCCAATAAACTTTCTGCGCGAGCGCCAGCCAAGGCATTGGCCCATACACATACAGCACAGCAATGACCTATACACATACAGCACAGCAATGAAGTCATAAAATGAACTAGGATCACACTAATCCAGCACGTTATTAATCTCATGTGCCCCACTCAATATGGCCGCCGCTTGAGTGGGGCAACTCAGAATAATAACGTGCTGGATTAGTGTGATCCTAGTTCATTTTATGACTTCATTGCTGTGCTGTATGTGTATAGGCCAATGTAGTTGGATCTGTATGTGCGTTATAATTAATCGAAATTAATCGATTAAAAAAAATTTGATTAATCGAACACAAACATTTTAATCAGTACCAGCCCTAGTTTTTTTTTTTTCTTTTCTGACATCGGGAGCCGCCGTCAGTCAGAAAAGAAAAAAGAAAGGCATACGAATGCATAGCTAGATTCCTATTGGCTCTTTCACTTTGCACTAGCCAATAGCAAACTAGCTAATGCACCCCCACCCACTGCTGCTGTCAATCAGCAGAGGGGGACCTGAATTTTTCAATCAGGTCCTCTTCTGGTGATTGAAAGCAGCAGAGGGCGGGTGCGATAGCTAGTTTGCTATTGGCTATTGCAAAGTGAAAGAGCCAATAGGAATCTAGCTATGCATTCTTATGCCTTTTTTTTTTGTTTTATTCTGACGACTGCAACTGTCAGAATACTAAATACAATTTTTTTTTAAAAAGCCTGCAGATAGCGCGGGACGCAATAGCTTCTTTGCTATCTGCCATCATTTCAGAAGGGTGCTCTCTCCCAGCCCCCCCTAACCCCTCCTCCGCAGATGGGGGGGGGGGGGGGGGGGCCCCCCCCGCAAACAA
>NW_017306774.1:585948-588704 GCF_000935625.1 Nanorana parkeri | reverse complement strand
GGGGGAGGGCACCTCCCTGCAATCAGACAGACACCTCCCTGAAATTGCTTCTTTCAGGTTGGGATCCCTGTCAACTGATCTCTTGCAGCCACTTCCTGCCTACAGGCACTCCAGCGATGTCTGCATGACATTTCTCAGGTCGGGTTTCCTGATAGTGACAACAGTGGGCCGTGTCTGTAAATGTGAAATTGGAGTCTGTATTGGAATTCCACGTGGCAACACAGGAGTGCAACTAGGAAAAATGGACAGAGCGTTGTCACCCTATAACAGGAAGTGCCAGAACAAGCACCTTTATGGCAGGATCACTAGGGATTCATTCAATGAAAGCTGCAGAATCAAACAGTCAATTCAAAATGACTTTGTAAATGGAATTAACCTGTTACATCATGTATGAGATTCTAGCGGTTGGGTTTACATCTACGTGGAGCAGGGGAGGAGATGAATAATGTCAGCAATAGTGGAAATAGCTGGAGAATGGGAGACAGTCGCAGGCTGTCCGGTGATAGATGGAATCCGAGATACCATGTGCGGAGGAGAATCAGAGATGGATGAGGAGCAACACAAGGAGTCTACAGAACAATGAACAATGCATACTGTGCAAGGGGGGGCACACAAGATGTAACCCGGGGGCTGATACAGAGCCGCCTATATACACTGAGTGGCCAGATTATTATGACCACCCCATCAGTACTTGGTTGGGCCGCCTGGTGACTCCACGAGATGGTGAAAGGTGATGCGAGGAATCTGACACGGCACTGTGGCCCTTCTGTTGTCTTGTACAAGTCTTGCCCCTCCCCCGTTCTGCCCTAACATTGACTAGTCGCTGGCGGCCACAATTCGCACGCTCAGACCCAGATTTTCGGCTGACAGTTCGGTCTTTAAACACTTTAACAACAGCTGCTCTTGAACATTTACCGAATTCTGCTGTTTTGCTGATACTCGCTCCGTGGCTCCCAGCGCCAACAATCATCCCGCGTTCAAAGGCTGTTACATCGCGTTGTTTCCCCGAATCTTCCCAATCACTTCTACTGTCGTGGTAACCAACCCGCTCCCCTATTTATAAAGGGTGATATCCAAATCTTCTGTTACCACGTCCCCAGGGGAGGGGGTAGATATCCAAATCTTCTGTTACCACGTCCCCGGGGGAGGGGGGATATCCAAATCTTCTGTTACCACGTCCCCAGGGGAGGGGGTAGATATCCAAATCTTCTGTTACCACGTCCCCAGTGGAGGGGGGGATATCCAAATCTTCTGTTACCACGTCCCCAGGGGAGATATCAAAATCTTCTGTTACCACGTCCCCAGGGGAGATATCAAAATCTTCTGTTACCACGTCCCCAGGGGAGATATCAAAATCTTCTGTTACCACGTCCTCAGGGGAGGGGGGAGATATCCAAATCTTCTGTTTACCACGTCCCCAGGGGAGGGGGGGATATCCAAATCTTTATTTACCATGTCCCCTGGGGAGGATATCCAAATCTTCATTTACCACGTACCCTGGGGAGGGGAGATATCCAAATCTTCTGTTACCACGTCCCCAGGGGAGATATTACCACGTCCCCAGGGGAGATATTACCACGTCCCCAGGGGAGATATTACCACGTCCCCAGGGGAGATATTACCACGTCCCCAGGGGAGATATTACCACGTCCCCAGGGGAGATATTACCACGTCCCCAGGGGAGATATTACCACGTCCCCAGGGGAGATATTACCACGTCCCCAGGGGAGATATTACCACGTCCCCAGGGGGGGGGGATATCCAAATCTTCATTTACCACGTACCCTGGGGAGGGGAGATATCCAAATCTTCTGTTACCACGTCCACGGGGGAGTGGGAGATATCCAAATCTTGTTACTATGTCCCCGGGGGGAGGTATCCAAATCTTCTGTTACTATGTCCCGGAGGGGGAGCGGGAGATATCCAAATCTTCTGTTACCACGTCCACGGGGGAGTGGGAGATATCCAAATCTTGTTACTATGTCCCCGGGGGGAGGTATCCAAATCTTCTGTTACTATGTCCCGGAGGGGGAGCGGGAGATATCCAAATCTTCTGTTACCACGTCCCCAGGGGGTGAGGGTGATATCCAAATCTTCTTACCACGTCCCCAGGGGAGGGGGTGATATCCAAATCTTCTGTCTCCAAAGATCGAAGCTGGTGTCCTTATCTTTAATAGAACGGCGTGTGGCAATGTTCTCGCTTACATCACACAAAGGCGCGGGCCAGACATACGGACAGGTAGATGAAAAGGAATACGGTGCGCCCGCTGCTCGCAGAGAAGAGAATTAACGTAATCCGGCCACTAAACTCCTCAACTCGTCTCTTTTCTGGCCGGGATCGGAGCCAGAGGAGTATTTTGGCTCCCCAGGTAGGCGTTGTAGCGGTCTCTCCCCCCATTTCTTTATCTAACTGGATTACAAATGACATTATTAGATGGAGAGAACTGTCACCACTTCGGCGGCGGCCTCTCCGAGTGTGGCCCGGGGATTGGCTGTAGCTGCACAATTACGGCACCCTGGCCAGCAGGATGTGGCCCGCCGCGGCCCACCGCTGTGTACTCGGGAAGATGGCCGTCTCCCCACCTGTCTTATCTCTTAAAGGGACACTCCCTGAATAAAATACCAACTCTGACATATCAGACGTAAATCAGTGTTGCTGTTCATGAACGACCTGCATAGATCAGGGACACGTGATCCAAGGCTGCAGGGAGCAATATTCAACAAACCCATTCATTGTGTATCTGGCTACAATTCCA
>NW_017306774.1:582847-585936 GCF_000935625.1 Nanorana parkeri | reverse complement strand
AAAGTTTGTGGCACGACCTACGGGGAGGAAAATGAGATGACCATATAAGCTGCTCCTGGAGGCCTTCCATCGGGGAGTTTATCCTGAAAACAATACATTTATAAGAAGAATATATTGGAATCCATTATTCATTTTTGCCTTTAGGGGCCCCTGGGATAAGTGCGGCCCCTGCCCCACTGAAAAATCCCACCTTGTTGTTGTTTTTTTTTAAATCTCTGCATTAATCACAGAGGGCTAGCCCCTCCCCCCCCCCATCCTCCTTCTGCCTGATTACAGATTGCGGTGGGCTTACCGTGAGCTCGGAGTATAAACTTTTCCCCGGTACGCACAGTGACATGAATTATGCATCGCGCTGACGCGCTGTCACAATTCATTGATTTATTTTTCTATTTTCCACCCGTTGCCGCTTCCCCCGGCTCCAAACAAATTCTCCAGCACATAATAATGCCTAACCTCAAAGGTGCAGCGCTGCGTGGCGTACCGCTGCGACGTGGCGGGAAACTGGCACCGGAGGTCTTCGGGGGTTTTGCAGTAAAGCAATAAAAATCATCACGTGCTGAACTGTTCATATCTGTACCCCCATCAAATCCAAGGTCTACCTCAAACTGGGAGCACTGGTAAAGGTTGGATCAATGACTGGATTCAGGAGGAACGTCCACAGCAGTGGTGGCTAACTTTCCTCATATAGAGTGGCCCCCCAAGTGTGGCCCCTGATATTACCAAAGGAGCCGTGCTATTTACCAAAATATGGACCTCAAAAAAATATGAGGTCCTTATTTTAAATATAACACTAACGCATGGGAATGGTCAGAGACCGCAGAGATGGAGCAGGAAATGGTCAGAGACTGCAGACATGGAGCAGGAAATGGTCAGAGCTTGTAGAGATGGAACAGGAAATGGTCAGAGACTGCAGACATGGAACAGGAAATGGTCAGAGCTTGCAGACATGGAACAGGAAATAGTCATAGACTGCAGAGATGGAGCAGGAAATGGTCAGAGACTGCAGACATGGAACAGGAAATGGTCAGAGCTTGTATAGATGGAACAGGAAATGGTCAGAGACTGGAGACCTACTACAGGAGAAGGTCATGGCTGTAGACATGGAAGTTGGAATGGTCAGAGCTTGCAGACATGGAACGGGGAAATAGTGAGAGACTGCAGACACAGGAAAGGAAATGGTCAGAGACTGCAAACCTACTACAGGAGATGATCAGAGGCTGCAGGCATGGAACAGGAAGTGGTCAGAGACTGCAGGCATGGAACAGGAAGTAGTCCGAGACTGCAGACATGGAACAGGAAATGGTCAGAGCTTGTATAGATGGAACAGGAAATGGTCAGAGACTGGAGACCTACTACAGGAGAAGGTCATGGCTGTAGACATGGAAGTTGGAATGGTCAGAGCTTGCAGACATGGAACGGGGAAATAGTCAGAGACTGCAGACACCGGAAAGGAAATGGTCAGAGACTGCAAACCTACTACAGGAGATGATCAGAGGCTGCAGGCATGGAACAGGAAGTGGTCAGAGACTGCAGGCATGGAACAGGAAGTAGTCAGAGACTGCAGACATGGAACAGGAAATGGTCAGACACTGCAGACCTACTACAGAAGATGCTCATGCAAGAAATAGCGAGAGGCGCTGTGTTTGGTTATAAACATTGTGTGATTGTAGTACGGGTTTCTTTTGTAGGGCTCAATTGCTTGGCAGCAACTGCACTTCCTACAAGGGGTACCACAGAGAGACTGTCACAGGTCGGCTCAGTAGATCGGGAGGTGAGGGAACACATACCGGCGTTCGCTCACTTCTCAATCCTGTCATGGCTCTCTGCCGTGACAGGGGAGGGGCTGGATTCCCCCCTCCCCGCTCCGATCCTCCAGCGCTGACTGGCGGAACCGACGGGGGAGGGGGCGCGTACAGCTGGCTCTGCCTCTAGATAGGGAGAGCCAGCTGTCAGTCACGCAGCTGGGCGGATCCAGACACAATTGTCGGGATCCGTTTCAGCTGCGGCATCTCAGAATACCGCGAGCTGTAGCCTGCTATATACTGAGCCTAGGGTGACGGGAGGACGCTAGTTTGTGTCCTCCCTTTACCCTTAGGAGAACTAGGGGGAAAAACCTTAACCCCATAGTTCTCCTTTAAGGAATTCCAATGTGGCACCCGGCTGTCTAGGGAAGGGGATTGTTCAATGTAACACACTGCACTCCTATCTGATTCTGTGAGGTATAAACTCTGTGCGCTTTCTTCAATAACGGAGTTCTTGGTTTTCGCTTCAACATTGGCGTTGTCTGATGTTTGAGGGGTTAAGCTTTCTGTCCTAATATATTGGTTCCGTCCAATAATTAGGCAGGTTTGGGCTGAGGACACTGGAATTCAGGCTCCAGCGGAGAGGAAGCTGATTTCTGACGGAGGTACCCAGTCGGGGTGCCAGGCGGTTCCGTCACAAGTCCTTCTCGCTCTCTCAGTCCCAGCTATGGCGGCGCGGTAGCTGCTATAAACCAACAGCAACAATATTTTATGAAGCAAAACTATCGCTTATTAAATGTAACCGAATCTTCCTTCATAAACAACCAATAAAAAAAAAAAATATTTCATTATTCTTGCCGAGCGGATTGCAAAAGAGAGATCTGAATATTTCAAAAGCTTTTAAGTAAATCTAGCAAAATAACGGCGATCGAAATGCTGCTTTTTCTGCCAAAAATGTACTTTCCTGCGCGCACCGCGGTCTGTTAATTAAGAAAGTTCTCTGGCCTTGTCACTTTGTGTTTTCTCTCCTGACGGTGATTTGCTGCAGTGACCTGGCCTGCTCGCCCGCCTCTGCTGCTGCTGCTGGACCGTCACGTGCGGCGGACACGTCAGGCACGGGGCCTGCATTCATATTTGGTGTTTAAGATGTGGCGTTCGTCTGCCAGAGGCCTCTACCTGCCGTCTCTTCGGCGCTGACACATCGGTATCCTTATGTCTCCCCATTTATGAAGCTGCGATTGATTATTTAGTTCTTTGTGTCGCTCTCAAAGCAGATAGCGCTGGATGGATTCTGGAAAAGTATGTCTGAGCTACGGCAATAACTTCTACCTCCAATGGCCATATATA
>NW_017306774.1:558806-582666 GCF_000935625.1 Nanorana parkeri | reverse complement strand
TATATATACAGTATATATACACACATACACTGTAAAGTATGTATATAGTGCAGTATGTATAGCCACTTAACAGGAAACTGTAGGTTTGTATATGTGCACGTGAATAGCTTAACGCTAAACTCCCAGCAAACAGCTAAAGGCACAGATATATAATGGAGTCACTTTGCCAAACAATTTGCAATTCTCTCCATCCAGTGGGAGATTTATACAGCTCTTCCACGCAGCGCCGCCCTGCCAGGGCCACTTTTTCTCTGCTGCAGTAAGAGTGATACCAACAGGTCCCATCCCCCGTCCCTACCAGCCTGTGACTGTGACAATAAAAGGAGAAGAAGCTGACTGATGAGCACTTATCACTGTCATTCTGCTCTCTCCTTCAATGTGACCGGCTCAGTGTTCCCTGTACAGCACTGCGGTATATGTCAGAGCTATATACATGTATGATGATAGTGTGTGACTGTGGGGGGAGGGGACATTAGAGTGTAAGCTCCTCTGTACAGAGACTGATGTGACTGTGGGGGGGCATTAGAGTGTAAGCTCCTCTGTACAGAGACTGATGTGACTGTGGGGGGGCATTAGAGTGTAAGCTCCTCTGTACAGAGACTGATGTGACTGTGGGGGGGCATTAGAGTGTAAGCTCCTCTGTACAGAGACTGATGTGACTGTGGGGGGGCATTAGAGTGTAAGCTCCTCTGTACAGAGACTGATGTGACTGTGGGGGGGCATTAGAGTGTAAGCTCCTCTGTACAGAGACTGATGTGACTGTGGGGGGGCATTAGAGTGTAAGCTCCTCTGTACAGAGACTGATGTGACTGTGGGGGGGCATTAGAGTGTAAGCTCCTCTGTACAGAGACTGATGTGACTGTGGGGGGGCATTAGAGTGTAAGCTCCTCTGTACAGAGACTGATGTGACTGTGGGGGGGCATTAGAGTGTAAGCTCCTCTGTACAGAGACTGATGTGACTGTGGGGGGGCATTAGAGTGTAAGCTCCTCTGTACAGAGACTGATGTGACTGTGGGGGGGCATTAGAGTGTAAGCTCCTCTGTACAGAGACTGATGTGACTGTGGGGGGGCATTAGAGTGTAAGCTCCTCTGTACAGAGACTGATGTGACTGTGGGGGGGCATTAGAGTGTAAGCTCCTCTGTACAGAGACTGATGTGACTGTGGGGGGGCATTAGAGTGTAAGCTCCTCTGTACAGAGACTGATGTGACTGTGGGGGGGCATTAGAGTGTAAGCTCCTCTGTACAGAGACTGATGTGACTGTGGGGGGGCATTAGAGTGTAAGCTCCTCTGTACAGAGACTGATGTGACTGTGGGGGGGCATTAGAGTGTAAGCTCCTCTGTACAGAGACTGATGTGACTGTGGGGGGGCATTAGAGTGTAAGCTCCTCTGTACAGAGACTGATGTGACTGTGGGGGGGCATTAGAGTGTAAGCTCCTCTGTACAGAGACTGATGTGACTGTGGGGGGGCATTAGAGTGTAAGCTCCTCTGTACAGAGACTGATGTGACTGTGGGGGGGCATTAGAGTGTAAGCTCCTCTGTACAGAGACTGATGTGACTGTGGGGGGGCATTAGAGTGTAAGCTCCTCTGTACAGAGACTGATGTGACTGTGGGGGGGCATTAGAGTGTAAGCTCCTCTGTACAGAGACTGATGTGACTGTGGGGGGGCATTAGAGTGTAAGCTCCTCTGTACAGAGACTGATGTGACTGGCTCAGTGTTCTCTGTACAGCGCTGCGGTATATGTCAGAGCTATACTCACATTACAGCAGGTTTCTATTCCGCAGGCATATTTCCGCCATCACGATCTAGCACACAACATACATAAAGTATCAGACGGGAATATTATATAAAATACGACTTGAATGGGAGAAATTGGTAAAAAAATTGCCGCTTGTGAACTTTTTCTCCCACATGTTTCGGGTGTTGGGGGAAAGTGATTTCCAGAAACGTTGGTTTTCAGATGAAATCGATTTTCTGCCGACGTTCTTTGAATGGAAAGTTTGCAGACAGACGTGGCGGAGAGGGATTTGCATGTGATCGGCATTCCGCCGGCGGTGGGGGAGGAATGGATGCGATGTATCGCCCGGTTCAGACTCCTCCGGAAGGGACTTGTCACCCACTGGGCGATAAATATGTATCATGCGGTCTGTACGGGGGACGGCGGGAATCGCAGAGAGGGAAATTGCGCTATAGGGGGGGGGGCGACTCTAATCTGCCATGTTTACTCCTGACAGATTTATCAACCCTTCTATCCTCCTCTGAGCCATTTATCACGCAACCAAAACCTGCCGCATGTACGGGGGGATGCCAGTCAAAGTCGCGGAGAGTGTCGGTGAATAGGCCCGCGCATCTGACCTAGCATCAGCTGTATGTGGCGTGCTGAGCAATGTACAGATATTAATCACTTCAGAATAGAAATCAGGGTATGCCCTGTGACAAAGCCTCCGTCTGCTTCTCTCTGCGGAACGACGGCAATATCTCTGTTCGGGTGTCATCCGGGGTCACCGTCTACTTCCCGGGCTGAGGTGCCGGCTCAGAGATGACATGTAAATCCTGGTGTCAGTGTAGCTCTTGGTTGTGTATACAAAATTCTGACACAGATTAGCCTCTGATGCAGCCTCTCACCTTGTGACTGGCTACAATGTTAATGCTACAATGGGGAGACTGAGGAAATTTTTTCTCCTGTCTGCAGCAGACTGATCACAGGGGAGGAGAGAGTAAGGAAATGTTTCCTCCTGTCTGCAGCAGACTGATCACTGGGGAGGAGAGAGTGATAAAATGCTTTGTCATGTCTGCAGCAGACTGATCACAGGGGAGGAGAGAGTAAGGAAATGTTTCCTCCTGTCTGCAGCAGACTGATCACTGGGGGAGGGGAGACTAAGGAAATGCTTCTTCCTGCCTGCAGCAAACTGATGAGATCACATCAGCCTAGGAAAAGGCTTTTCAATTCAATTGTAAGACAACTTCTACTATAATCAAATCAGCTTTCCGTCCCCAAAAATATGATATGGAAAAAAGAAACGATCACGGGCAGTTTTGGCAGCTTCCTGGTTTGCTGCCTTTTCATCCGTTGCCGAGATCGAAAACTGCTTAAAAGTGGTTGAAATTGCTGGAAAATTGCTGTAAGCGGCCAGCGTATAGAAAAGGCTGAAATCCTATCTACTCAGAGAAAGCGCTGCTCTAGGCTCCCTTCAGTGCTAGCCACATGTCTGGAGGTCTAGGCACATAGTCACATGATCTCTCTAAATGAGAAAATTAGCTGGCCTGGTCCTTCCCTCCGACACAGGTCAGCTGACCAAACGGCCACACCTTCCGACACACGGCCAGCACTGAAAAAGAAACTAAAAAAATAGCTTTTCCCATAGACACACTCCTAAACCTTGTGGACGCCTTCCCGGAAGAGGCGGAGCTGCTATAGCGGCAAAGGGCGGAGCCAACTCAACACTAAACCCTACGGACTAAGACTGGGATGCCATTAGAGGGCGGAGCCAACCCAATACTGAACCCTACGGACTAAGACTGGGATGCCATTAGAGGGCGGAGCCAACCCAATACTGAACCCTACGGACTAAGACTGGGATGCCATTAGAGGGCGGAGCCAACCCAATACTGAACCCTACGGACTAAGACTGGGATGCCATTAGAGGGCGGAGCCAACCCAATACTGAACCCTACGGACTAAGACTGGGATGCCATTAGAGGGCGGAGCCAACCCAATACTGAACCCTACGGACTAAGACTGGGATGCCATTAAAGTTCATGTGCGTGTAAAGGCGTCCCAATACTTTTGGTAATATAGTGTATATATGTGTGTGTGTATATATGTATGTGTGTATATATATATATATATATAATATTTGTTTTTATTTTGTCCTAAATATGTTTTTTTTCATTATTTTGTTCATACAGTTTAAACACAAGACACAATAGTTACCTGTTTACCGTACCCTGATCCAGGTGTGAATGATTATTTTATGGAAGAAAGCTGGAGAAGTAACTTTACCCGATGCAAAGTCATTTTTCTTTCCGATACATCTGATGTGTATAAATGGGTCTCTTAGTCTTAAAAATGAGTCTTTTGGAGAATTTATCTGAACAATCCTCTGTAGTAAATGATCGAAGTTTTGCTCTTTCCACATAATTCAGGGAAAATGAACGATCAGATATTTTTTTTGTGTGCTAATACCGGCTGTATAAATGCAAATTGTAGTCCTGAGGGGGAAGGCGAGCGATATTAAGTTTATGTATAACCTTAATAACGGCACTGTAACTAGCTGACTCCATAGATTTAAAGGTGCAATCCAGGATGCGTTATTAAAAAGAACAATTTCTTTTATTGATGTTGCTTTTTTTACAAGCTATTTGTGCCGCATATCGAGCTGCTTTCATTATTCTCTGGCATTACGGCTGCCCAGATAGACGTTGCTGTTGGTGTGCCGGAAAACAACATCGTTCCCATAAACCGCTTCGCACTTGCAGTTCTTTAATTAAATGCCTATTAAGTAATTTGTAATGTCATTTTAATAAAACGCTTCACTATTGTGTTTAATTAGCCATCTGCCCTTGAGAGCCAAAAGAACAGCTCGTCAGTTCCTCTGTTGTAGGTCAGTGGAAGCGTCCAAGAAAGGCTGAAATCTTTCCCCTCAAATTCTATGGAAATATTTCATTGCATGCTTTTATTTTACATCCACTGGTTCTAGTGGAGCTGAGTAGGCCAGCCCACGCTTCCATGGGTCCAGCCATGGATTTCAAAGCTTTCTGAGCAATTCAAAGGGGTTTTCAGACTACCGTGTTTGGCGCTCGGAGCCATGGAGCGAGTATCAGCAAAACAGCAGAATTCGTTACATGTTCAAGAGCAGCTGTTGTTAAAGTGTTTAAAGACCGGACTGTCAGCCGAAAATCTGGGTCTGAACGTGCGAATTGTGGCCGTCAGCGACTAGTCAATGTTAGGGCAGAACGGGGGAGGGGCAAGACTGGTACAAGACAACAGAAGGGCAACAGTGCCGTGTCAGATTCCTCGCATCACCTTTCACCATCTCGCGGAGTCACCAGGCGGCCCAACCAAGTCATCTCGTGGAGTCACGAGGCGATGTAACAATCCACTCAATGCTTATGGATCTATGGACACAGCCCACTCTGACTAGGAGATGGTTCAGATTGGGGAGACTGCAATGACCCTCTTAGGTGGGGTGAGGGGGCGCAGCTCCCACAAACATCATATACCTCCTATAGAAATAAACAATCTCCCAATGCATTACAGCTTACAAGGGTATATAGATTCCCCACAATATTAATCTCATATGTGAGGTTCAAATACAGGGTAGTACTAATCTCAGATAAACACTGCTGGTAGTAGTAACTGTAGGGTATACCAGTAAGCACACTATGACAGGACGGTAAAGTATATTGCATGCAGGGTTGTAATAACAGTTCAATCCAATAGGTGGCAGTGCAATCAGCTCAGGCTAGTATACACAGTATGCCTCTAACCACTACTTGCGATTGAGATGACTGGAGAGATACAGGGGGAGGTATAGGCTCCTTCTGATCGAATCTGTGGCAGTATGTAGCAGGTATCTGGTTCTGTAAGGTGGCGGGCAGGAGAGCAGTTGCTCCACGTACAGTCTCCATTGACTGAACGCCGAGCAATTGAATCTCCCTCGCTTTTACCGAGGGAGCCGGCGTCCAGTGGGCGGAGCTACGATCGGCGGCCCTGGGAACGCGACGTCGCAATGTGACGTCGGAGCGGGAGGAGGCGGCCGGGATCTACGGACCAGACGCGGCGGCTGTGTAAGTCCCTGACAGGCGGCCCAACGAAGTCATCTCGTGGAGTTATCTCGTGGCCCAACAAAAGAGGGCCCGCGGCTGTGTAAGTCCCTGACAGGTGGCCCAACGAAGTCATCTCGTGGAGTCTAGTGGCCCAACGAAGTACTGATGGGGTGGTCATAATAATCTGGCCTCTCAGTGTATAGGGGTTATTTACTAAAGAGCCGAAGGATACAGCCGTAGCTTCCGCTGATCCTTTGGCTCGCTTTGGCCGCCTTTGCCCTTCGGTTCAGCCGAACCAAAGGGCTGCTGCACGGGCTCTTCACAATAGCCCGTACAGCAGCCGAAGGCAACTGAGCCGAACGCATATGCTGACAGGCGAAGTGTGGAGAAAGGTTGGCCAAAGCCGACCTTTCTCCACGTAAAAGACAGCTGGGCAGATCCAGCCGTGATGTCACGGCTGGCTCCACCCAGTTGTAAGAACAGAGCAGCGTCCCCAAATGACGGGGGTGGATGCTGATCTGTTGTTAAACAATCACAACTGGGCGGTGCCAGCCGTGATGTCACAGCCGGCTCCGCCAAGTTGTTATTTATTGGTCGGGTCCTGCTACATGATTCCGGCAGGTGACGGCCAATCGGAATCAGTTGGGCAGAGCTAGATGTCACTGCTAGATCCGACTAATTTGTTTTTTTATTTTGCCGGCATCTGTCGCTTCATTATGCGGCGGGAGTCCGTCGCATGGGATCGGGTTGTGTTGGTTTTTTTTCATTTTTTAAAAAAATTCTCCTATTTTTTTAAAACATTTTTAAAATAATTTTTCAACATTCTTTTTTTCCATTTCCCTTTTTTTTTATTCTTCTCGCTCCTTCAGGAGGTACCGAGCAGAATAGCCGAGCCAAATGCTGCTCGGCGGCATTCGGCTATTCACTTACTGCCGTCCGGCCCCCGTCATAGGGGGCGAACGGCAAAGAGTGAGCTGCCGGAGGTTCGGCTCAGCCAATCCAGATGTTGGATCGGTTGAGTCAAACTCCTTCTGCACTTCGGCTCACCCGAACATGCATAGTTACATAGTTACATAGTATTTGGGGTTGAATAAAGACATACGTCCATCAAGTCCAACCCATATTAGGTCCACGCATCATCTCATTCTTAGGGATACTGGTACCCCCGGATATTATGGTCCCTCAAGAAATTGTCCAAATGTTTCTTGAACAAATCTACACTCTTGGCTGAGATGACGGCCGATGGCAGCGAGTTCCAGACCTTACCCGCTCTTACTGTAAAGAACCCCCTTCGCCCCTTGTGCTGGAATTTTTTCTCCACCAATTTTAGGTGGCGGCCTCTAGTCTTTGTAATGGAGTTAATCTGAAACAGTTTGTTGCCAATGTTGCTGCCACCATTGAACATCTTGTACATGAAAATCATATCCCCCCTTAATCTCCTTAATCTCCAGCGTGAACATGTTTAAGTTCAGTAGCCTCGTCTCATAGCTCTGGTCCTCCATTCCCCTAATTAGTTTGGTTGCCCTCCGCTGGACTCTCTCCAGGTCAAGGACATCCCTTCTCAGTACCACATCCCTTCTCAGTGCAGAGCATGTAAAAACCTGGCCAGAGCTCTGGCTTGTTGCGGAGTTATTCCACCTCTACGGTGTGATCACCTAGCTCCCTTCCTGCGTGCCTTGCCATTTTGCTTCCTGACCCTTCCTCTGGACTTCCTGTTTATTGACCTTGGACCGACTATCTCCTCTGAACCTTTGCTGCCCGCCTCGACCCGGATTGGACCTGACTGCCCCCTTTGGATTGCCCCTTCGTACTTCTGTTCTCGGACTTTTCAGGCCGCTTCTTGCCAGTGGGTTCCCTCCACGCTGCCAGCCCACGGGTACGCCTGATAACGCCTGACAATGGAACAGCGAGGATGAAGGATCACCAACATATTAATCTGTCCTTATATTTGTGTTCTAATGTGCTTATCGGGTTGCTTTTCCGCTTCCTGCACTGCGACCAACTCTACAACTCTCTATGTCTGAAAATATTATATCTGTGTGCTTAAAGGAGAACTATGAGGGGGGGTGCTTTTCACTCACCTCATAGTTCTAGCCGACCTGTGACAATGAGACTGTCACAGGTCGGCTCAGTAGATCGGGAGGTGAGCGAACACATACCGGCGTTCGGTCGCCTCTCAATCCTGTCACGGCTCACTGCCATGACAAGGGGAGGGGCTGGATTCCCCTCTCCCCGCTCCGATCCGCCAGCGCTGACTGGCGGAACGGACGGGGGAGGGGGCGGGTACAGCTGGCTCTGCCTCTAGATAGGCAGAGCGGCTGTCACTCACGCAGCTGGGCGGATCTCGACGTCGATGTCGGGATCCGCTCCGGCTGCGGCGTCTCAGTATACCGCGAGTTGTAGCTCCCTATATACTGAGCTTAGGGTAACGGGAGGACGCTAGTTTGTGTCCTCCCGTTACCCTGAGGAGAACTATGGGGAAAAACACTGACCCCATAGTTCTCCTCCTTTAATTTTTCAGTGGTAAGAGATGAAAAAACAAAGCCCTGTAATTAAACGCTACATCATCATCTATATTTTACTAGAATGCAGTAAAAAAAATGTGAGATATTAAACTGTAAAATAAAATCTGTTTCTGCTCCGATGACTAAATACAAAGCATGCAAAATGTTCACTGTTAGGAAAAAAAATTATTGATTGAAATGCAATTTGTGCTCAGTGTGTGCGATTGCCTCCGCGTCTTTGCCTGTCCACTTCCCCCGGCTTTTATTTAACATGTTTTTGTACACGGGGAAAAAAAAAAAGCCCATTATTTGTCAGAAGGCGCAGGGTAGTACGCAAATATTATTATTCTAAGTTATTTCTCAGAAGTCCCAGTTAAGTGAACAACTAGAAAAAAAAGCAGATCACAATGGCGTCCAGTTAAAGGGACCATGCAGTGAAATATGATGGGCTCAGACTTTCCTAATCTGCATGCTTATTCCGTGTTAGTGACTCAGGGCCTGTTCACATGATATCAGGTCCTGATCAGGTGCGGATCTGCAGACGCGGTGCTACTGATGCAGTGCGATTTTGCCGCGTTTTTGATGCGTTCCAGGTAAAAATAATAACAAAAGTTTTTGCTGGAGTGGGGCTGTCAGTATGTTAGCTGCAGTGCAGTGCGTTTTTGACGCGTTTTGCGCACGTGAGAACTGTAGCCCATAAAACACATAGGGAGATATTGGGATGCATTTTTAGTGCAGGAGCGTACGGATCAGGTCAGCGCAGAAAAAGGACGTCGTGTGAACAGGCCCTCAAGGTTCTGAAGCCGCTCAGCTCGCATTTTTTAGAAAGCAGTTAGCGAAAGCAGAAATGTAAATGTGTAAAGTAGAAGACAGCTGAACTGTTTGATTAGTACATTTCATACAGCTGGTAGAGCAGAGGAGAAATCCTAAAAATGTCAGGGAGGTTTTATCATTTGTATGCCACAAATGTATTCCAAAAAAAGACTAATTGCATCATTTTCTGTCCCAGAGAAGCGTATAGTCAATGGACCAAAAACAATAATACACTAGAGGCAGTTTTGGGTAGAAGTCTCTGGGCGGATCCAGATATAATTGTCGGGATCCGCTTCAGCTGCGGCGTCTCCGTATATAGGGAGCAACTGCTCGCGCTATACTGTGGAGCCTCAGTATACCGCGAGCTGCAGCTTGCGGTATACTGAGCCTAGGATGACCGGAGGACGTGTGTCCTCCCGTTACCCTAAGGAGAACTATGGGCAAAAGCCTTAACCCCATAGTTCTCCTTTAAACATCCCATTCCAAAACTATGGGCAATATAAAGTGGCCGCCCACACAGCTATAACTGCCTCCACTCTTCTTGGAATGTTCCACAGGTTTCTGGAGGGTGCGTGTGGGATTGTGTGCCCATTTGTGAGGTCAGGTGCTGATGTTGGATGAGGAGAACTGGCACACAACTGGCATTCCTATTCATTGCAAAGGTGTTCAGTAGGGTTGAGGTCGGGGCTCTGTGAAGGACACTCGGGTTCCTCCACACCAAGCTGGTCCCACCATGTCCTTATGGAGCTGGCTTTGTACACAGGGGACAGTCATGGTGGAACAGAAAAGGGTCTTCACCAAACTGTAGACAAAAGTGCTCTCCCAGCCTTGTGGTAACAATGTCTTTGTATAGTGTAGACCAGGGGTGCCCATTAGGTAGATCGCGATCTACCGGTAGATCGCAAAGCAAACACTGGTAGATCGCGACCAGCTCACTGACCTGAGCTCCCTCCCGCGGTGCTAGTGCGGCTGAATGTGTCAGACGTGTGATGTGAAGGAGAAAGAGAAGGAGCGAGGAGAGAGAGAAGAGACGGCCAAGACAGAGGGCCAGTTTGCACCACAAAGTCTGCGTTCCAGAGTGTTCGGCCTGTAGAACGCACAGAAACGCAAGCCGGCTTGCAGCATTTTTGCAGATCGCACTAGACCCGGAATGCAGGCACTAATGTGCCTGTTTTCCCGGGTGCGTGCGATCGCTCTGCGCGCTGGGGCCGCGGCTGCCGTGCCATTGATTTCAATGCACCGCCATGCCCCTGAACGCAGGTGTTTTTTCATTGGTAGATCTCATTGAACTCGTCATTTGAAAAGTAGATCTCCAGGCGAAAAATTGTGGGCACCCCTGGTGTAGAATGAACAGTTCCAGGTTTTGGCACCAGTTGTTGAACCAATCTGGCCACACAAGACTTATCCCTGTTTATTGAAATGCTCATAGTCTGAGGGGAGAACTTTTCTCCCAATCAACATCCTAATTCCTCAATAAAGGAAGTCATTGGCTCTTGAAGTTTTGTGATCAGATAAATTCACTTGGGCTTTAAACCATCTCACTCTGGTGCTGTCTTTTCCTCACCCCTCATTAGTTGATCACATGACAGGGTGACCTTAAGCCACAGTTGTTCCGAATCCGCTAGCATTTGCTTTGAGCCGAGCGCAGAAACGTTTCCCAGATGTTCTCGGTTTCGGCTGACATTGCATCATCTTTTATCGATTCCCCCGGCAGAACATTTTGAGATTATTATTCACTTTGTTTATCTCGATGAATTGAGTATCGGGTACGCGGGGTCTTGTTTGTTTTTGTTTACGAAAAAGCCTGAGACTGACGGTTGTGCGTCTTCTCTCCCCTGCAACGGCAGTCGACGATAATTATGTAAATAGAGGTGACGAATTCTGCAGCGTTCTGCGCATAACAAATCACAGCCAGAGTGGCAAAGAATAGATCTTCTTCCACTTAATAGCTGCACACATAAAATGAGCAAAAAAACTGATTAAAAAATCACTTTGCTTTGGCACCTCAATCTTGCAATGTTTTAGCATTTTGAGATAACAAGATAATGTAAGAGCAATATTCATCAATTCACAAACAAATGAGAAAATGCAGCAAGACATCTGTTGGTGACATTGTGAAGATAAAAGAGCAATTTGAGCAGAGAGGGAAAAAGGTATTAATTGTTTGTAATGGAAGAGTCTTCACATCCCATTCCCTCTGCTCGGAGTTGATACATTGAAACAAAAGGCCACTCTCTGCGAGTCAATAAGACGCCACCTAGTGGCGGGTTATCAGATTGGCAAAAACATCAAATTGGCTGCAGCCAAATCACATCACTCACTCTGCAGGGATAGATCGAGAAGTGAGCGAGCGACGGTATGTGTTCGTTCACTTCCCGATCTATTGAGCCGACATGTGATAGTCTCATTGTCACAGGTCGGCTCGAACTATGAGGTGAGTGAAAAGCCCCTCCACCCCCTCATACTTCTCCTTTAAAGAAGAGGTTTTGGGCTCTATAGATCAAGAACTGAGTGATCGCAAAGCACGTACCATGTGCTTTTCACTCAGCCTCATAATCTGAGCCGACCTGTGACAATTAAATAGCAGAGAGCCGTGACAGGGGAGTGACTGGATTCCCCCCCCGCTCCGATCCTCCAGCGCTGACTGGCGGAACGGACGGGGGAGGGGGCGGGTACAGCTGGCTCTGCCTCTAGATAGGCAGAGCCAGCTGTCACTCACGCAGCTGGGTAGATCCAGACAGAATTGTCGGGATCTGTCCCGGCTGCGGCGGTCTCAGTATATAGGGAGCTGCAGCTTTCTATATACTGAGCTTTGGGTGACGGGAGGACGCTAGTTTGTGTCCTCCCGTTACCCTTAGGAGAGCTATGGGGAAAGGCCTTAACCCCATAGTTCTCCTTTAAATCACAGCTGGGATGTCACTCTACATGTGAAATAATATTGTGATTATAATGAACCTTTGCAATGACATAAAAGGGTTTCCTGTTCTCTCACATCCTGCACAGATGTCCGTCTGCTGCCATGTGCAGGTTTTGTACCCATCATGCATACACTTGCTCATTTTTAGATTCGCTCAGGAGTTCATTAACTTAGAGATGTTCATTCCACCCGCCTGTGTGTGAGGAGGGGTATATGAATGAATATGTGGTGATGGCAATCTGCGATGACTAAGACCTTTCTGTAGGAAGAAATGCATCAGCATGATCGTCCAGAGCGGTTTGTATGCTTTGAAATAAACATTTGCAGGGACTTGCTGCTGTGTGCCGGCTTTCTTCGTTTTACCTTGTGGTCTATGGGCGGACAGGGATCTTGTTGTTTCTGAGTAGGACGGGGAGGTGGAGCTCGTCTGATTTTTTAACATTTCTGTTCAGTAGCAGAATTCATATTATTTGCTTTACAGTAAAATAGCAGATATGTGAACGTGCCCCTGCTGCATTCTGTATTTAGCTCAGTAGATGGCACCTGGGATTGGCACACCAGGCATAAGGAAGGGAGATGCCAGCTGGTCTATGTAGGCATGGCTGGGTATCCCTTTGCTATGTAGTAAACGCATGCAGCGTCTTTATAAACGTATGGCGGTGTTTATTTCTGCCATTACGGACATTTATCATTATAAAATCTCTAATAACACCATTAAGGGTTGGAGCCAAATGCTTTGATTTTCAGTATCGAGGCTCCTGATTGTGAATGTTTTCCGTGTGATCGCCTATATAAAAGGTGGCCATACAGTGTACAACCATCGCAAGACCTTAGTCTTGCGATGGTTGTAAAGTGATTAAAAAAACGTACGATCTGCCCATCTTGGACAGGCAGATCGCACTCTCCATCATCGCAAGCCTGCCCCCCTGAGGGGCGGGCTTCCGATGATCGCAATGCTGAACGGGCAGTGTGCGCGTGCGCACACCGGCCCGTTCGGCATTTGTCTCCCGAGCACCGTTCAAACAGTTTTCTAGCATGCTCCGTAGACAAAAGACGTGTGACCGTACAGTAGAAACGGTCGCACGTCTTCGTTCACACTGTTCGATTCTCATACGATCGCGGGAAATCCAGCGATCGTACGAGAATCGAGCAGTGTATGGGCACCTTAATTCTGAATACGAAGGCTTGGGGAGAAGCGCCTAAAGAAAAACTGACTGCATCCGGAATTGTACAATGGCAAAACACGCGGCAATCCGATTCCGAACCCGAGCGGCGTACCCTCGGCGTCTGAGGCGGAAGCACAGCGGGACTAATGTGGATGTTCTATTGTTTGTTTGTATAAATCAGAATACAATTATTAAACATAAATAATGCAGTGGCAAGGTGAAATCTATTTACATACAAAATTGGAGTTTCATGACATTCAGCGCCATTCCTGGGAAGCAGATGGTTGGCTTCTCGTATAAAGGAAGTCTCTGGCTGCATTATTAATTGGAGTCAGATATATAACTGCAAAACAAGCACTTTGTTATTAAAAGCTGCTTTGCTGTGCCAGATATGATTTTACAAAATGGCCCAAAAAAAAATAGCAAATGTGCTTCCTTTCAGCCATGCGAACTGTAGCCTGTAAAGACACCTTCTAGTGCCGGGGTCCTGGTTTGACTCCCACCAAGACCCTGTGGGGACTGCGTCTGTGTGGACACCTTCTATAGGCCTTCACGTTTCCTCCCACCAGGGAGATTTTTGGTTAGAGAATAGGAGTAGGTACTCACCAAATAGGTGTCGCTTTATGGCATATGGTTTGTAGTGTTGCACATTCCCTCCCTTTGCTTTCCTATATTTTAGACATAATAAGACCTGAGGAAACACTGAAGAGGGAAATGGGAGTTAAATAAGCCCCATCATTGGTGACAGTGGGAGTAGTAATCACCCCCAGTATTGAAGTCAATGGGAGTAATAGTAACTTCTAGCATTGATGTCAGTGGCCAAAATACAAATACCCAGCATTGGTGTCAGTGGCATTACTGTTTAACTCCTGCTAATATTGGTGGTCAGTGGCAGTGAAATGTAACCCTCCGAGCACTGGTGGTCAGCAGCAGTGACTCCTGCATTGGTATTCAGTGTTTTCTTACTCAAGCATCCGCCCAGGCAGTGACCCCTGCATTGGTATTCAGTGTTTTCTTCCCCAAGCATCCACCCTGGTAGTGACCCCTGCATTGGTATTCAGTGTTTTCTTCCCCAAGCATCCACCCTGGCAGTGACCCCTGCATTGGTATTCAGTGTTTTCTTCCCCAAGCATCCACCCTGGTAGTGACCCCGGCATTGGTATTCAGTGTTTTCTTCCCCAAGCATCCACCCTGGCAGTGACCGCTGCATTGGTATTCAGTGTTTTCTTCCCCAAGCATCCACCCTGGCAGTGACCCCTGCATTGGTATTCAGTGTTTTCTTACCCAAGCACCCACTGCCATGCCGCTGCCTCTCTTTACGATGACGTTGGGCCAGGACTATGGTTGAAGTGTTGGTCAAAGACATCTCACCCTGACAGTTCCAGTACCTCAGTGCCAGCTGTTGGAATGCAGAGAGTGTTTTAGCACCCGGCACCCTGCTGCCACTCCGCAAGGTCCAAGTGTCCTGGGTTTTGTGGGATAACCTGGTGGGCATGGGCACTCCAAGTCAGGGTTCAAAATCCTGGGAGCGTCCCACAGAATCTGGAACACATGGCAACTGCGCTAAGTGCCGGAGTTGCTACGTGATCGATGGGACGCTTTGCAGCTCCTATAGGGAGTGAGGCACATAGTACCGGAACAGTGGTGGGAGGTGCCAGTATGCAGTTCCAGAAAAAAAAAAGGACCTGCCTCCGACAATGGAGCGACATACTGAATAGTAACAGACAAGTGTGTACTTATGTGAGACTGCGGTGGGACATTAGAGTGTAAGCTCCTTTGTTTTTGGAGTGATGGTAAATGGTTCAATATTCTCTGTGAGAGGCTGTGAAAAAGTGTTATCATTATATAACGTATATAGAAAGTAAAACAGGTTTTTCTATTAATCCGGCAATGTGCTTTTTAGTTGCATATACAGGTGAAACTCGAATAATTAGAATATCGTGCAAAAGTAATTGCAGTAAGTGCTGCAAAAGGGGCCCAAACCAAGTACTGAGTACATATGCATGCTGGTACTTTTCAGAGGTCCGATATTGTTCTATGTACAATCCTTGTTTTATTGATTGCATGTAATAATCTACTTTTTTGAGGTTGTGGATTTGGGGTTCTTGGGGTTTTCATGAGCTGTAAGCCATAATCATCACAATGATGACAAATCACGGCTTGAACTATCTTGCTTTGCTTGTAATGAGTCTCTCTCATATATTAGTTTCACCTTTTAAGTTGCATTAGTGAAATAAATGAACTTTGCACGATATTCTAATTATTCCAGTTTCACCTGTACAGTACATGGTGAACACAGTATTTCGTCTCAAGTGAGATTGGCTCCATTTTTACTTCCAACTGTTAAACTTCCTCTATAAATAGATTTTCCTCTCCGTACATTCTGATTAGATTTTAGCCGGTATCAGGCCATTTGGGTATCGGTTAAGTACTCAATTATTCTATTTGAGAATCTTCCTCCAAAATTGCCCTTTTTAGATATTTCTTTTGCACTCGGCAACATGTTTTTTTTCTATATTTTGTAGCGTTTATGTATAAGTGACATTTTCCTGATGACGCCGAGTCTAATTCTCCGAGACGCGTGCTATATTTAGTGCAGGATCTTTACCAGAGCGCGTAAATGCCAATCAGCAAACGAGATTTGGTGAGCTTTAATGAGTCACGTTCTAATTTTATAAATCCATAGTGGTCACATATCCCAGACGGGGCTTGAAACCTTTTTCCATCCAGATGAACAAGGCTTCTCCCTCTTCCTGGAATGTGTCTAATGAATGGATCACCTAGTTTTGTCACTCTGAAGAACCATTGCAGGATTAATCATTGTAACCCAATTTTCCTGCTAATGAGGATTATTTAGTACACTTTGGATCTAGTGACGACTGTGGAGGGTCTTGGGAGACTGGAGATACATGTTTACTAATTGAGCAAAGCTATTCCTCAAGAAGGTGGAATGGGCCTGGGGCATGAGGGCTGCGCGACAACCAACCTCATCCGAGCAGGATTCATCTATTAGCTGATGTGACTCCACTAACTGAAAATCTAATTTGCTATGAAATGGACTCAACTGTGACATGGGATGGTCATATCGAGAAACAATTGTATGTTTATGGTACCCTGTGACCATCCCATGGGCAATCAGCCAGAGCTCTATAAACAATATTAACCTTAATAGTGTGTGACTGTGGGGGTGGGGGGGGGGCATTAGAGTGTAAGCTCCTCTGTACAGAGACTGATGTGACTGTGGCGGGACATTAGAGTGTAAGCTCCTCTGTACAGAGACTGATGTGACTGTGGGGGGACATTAGAGTGTAAGCTCCTCTGTACAGAGATTTTCTGGTGTGATTGTGGCGGGACATTAGAGTGTAAGCTCCTCTGTACAGAGACTGATGTGACTGTGGGGGGACATTAGAGTGTAAGCTCCTCTGTACAGAGACTGATGTGACTGCCTCAGTGTTCTCTGTACAGCACTGCAGTATATGTCAGAGCTATATACATGTATAACAATAATAGTGTGTGGCTGTGGAGGGGACGTTAGAGTGTAAGCTCCTCTGTACGGAGACTGATGTGACTTGCTCAGTGTTCTCTGTACACCGCTGTGGTATATGTCAGAGTTATATACATGTATAATAATACTGTGTGACTGTGGGGGGCCATTAGAGTGTAAGCTCCTCTGTACAGAGACCGATGTGACTGTGGGGGGACATTAGAGTGTAAGCTCCTCTGTACAGAGACTGATGTGACTGTGGGGAGGACATTAGAGTGTAAGCTCCTCTGGTGCAGAGACTGGCTTGACTGGGTCAGTGTTCTCTGACCTAACCATTCCCACAGATGATTCCCATAAAAAGGGAATTATAGTATTTGAATGTTTTGATCCCGGGAATGTGCTACTCTTATGACCAGGAGGGAATGTGCTTCATATTAGGATTGGTGTCATTAGCATATAACCGGTGTCTGTTTCGCCTTCCGGTGGGCCGCCACTATGGGAATTCATGGAAGAATCGCCTTCCCGGGCCTGTGTCTGTTCTCAGCCTTGCTGTGTGTGTCTCTCTATTGTATATAGTGAAAGTTTCCACCGATACCTCACCTGTATTATTTAAGTTTATTTTGTATCTATATTATGTGTAAAGGGTGAACGGACCTCAATGTGTTATGTGACCTTTTCTATTCGGTTATGAAAACATAACGATCGAAGTTCGCTCATACAATGTATAAACCATAAATCCTTCTCATAAAAAAAAAAAAAAACGCAATCATGAAGCTACAAAGCACTGAATGTCTCCGGGAAGATGATGTCCGAGTGTATTATTCATTTCAGGAGCGGCGGACTTCGCTGGCACGAAGCAAACAATGCTGAAACACGTTTCACACTAATAATATGTTGGTGACAAAAGTATATTACATTATTAAACACAATTAGTAATGAATCCGCATTGTTTAGATCCAAAGCCGCGATAAAATAAAGAGTCGCTACATTTTATGGTCAAATAAAATTTGATTGAAATTTTTTTTAAGAACGTTAGCAAATTCTATAGCTTGAGTTGTTTTCACGTCAATGCCTTGAATTCCGAATCTCTAATCTGTTATTATAGATGTCATAATATTCTCATTAATTGAAAAGTCTTGCTGAATAAATTGGCTGTTTTTCCTCACACACGAGGGGAATTGTTATAGTTCGCTGCTGGTACCAGATGTCTTACCTTCTCTAGGGCCAGTTTACTGTAAAACAGTTGGAGAAAAGGAAGTGTTTGCATTGCCTGCAGCACCCAGTCTGACGGTGGTTGTTTATTGTACAGACAGAAAGCTCGTCTGACCTTATCCTTGCTGTGTAGAGGTATTTGGTTTTTTTTGGGGGGTGGGGGGGGGGCTAAGAGACAGGGTTCTGCCAACTTAGCTTAGACTGTCGCTTCTCCTGGAAAGTATTGTAAGCACAAAAAATACTTGTAAATGTAATGTAATCTAAATGTTAAGCACAAAAAAGAGGGGCGCCTTCCCTAGTGCAGATGAGTTTTATTCAGGTGCAGGCAAATAGTTACAATGATACTCACAAAAAGTCATTGAATAAAAGCCTTAGGACCAAGAACCAGGAGGGCAAGTGGAAGTTTTGACAGGACAGTTCCTATGTGCCAGTAACCAGCGTTGACGCGTTTTCGGGGCGAGCCCCCTTTCGTCAGAACAGTTATTCCTTTTAGATACTGCAGTTTCCCTGGCTGAAGTAGGGCAGCGTCCTGCAGCATGCATCCATACTAAATCCTTTGGAGGAGCGGTTGTCCCTGGCGCTTTTTGGATAGTTTTCATTTGTTCCAAACTAAATGTATTCCAATAAAAAGTTCAAGAAGAGTCTGTGTAAATGTCCAATATGTTTCTGGACTCAATGGCGGTCCCTTCATCAGGGCTGGATACATAATTTACTTAAGGGCTTTCCAATATGTTTCTGGCCTCAATGGTGGTCCCTTCACCAGGGCTGGATACATAATTTATTTATATATTACAGGTATTTATACAGCGCCGACAATTTAGGCAGCACTTTACATAGTTGCACATTCACATCAGTCCCCGCCCTCGAGGAGCTTACAATCTAAGGGTCCCTATCTCACATGCATACATAGAGGGCCAACTTAGAGAGGAGCCAATTAAGCTACCAGCATGTCTTTGGAGTGTGGGAGAAAACCTGTCACGATCTGGGATCAGAGTCCAGCAGCTGAAGCAGCAGGCACATTCGTGGTATAACAGGCCGAGTTCAGTACACAAGCAGACGGTAGTAGTATAGGAGCAGGCAGAAGCGTAGTCAGTGAGCAAGCCGAGGTCAGGAGCCAAAGGTATCAGGTATGTAGCAGGAGACGGTGAGAGTAGTCGGTGAATCAGCAGCCAAAGGTCGGTACACGGGTAGCAGTATGAGTAGATTGTAGCACAGAGGGAGCAGGAAGCAAGATAATGGCATGAGCACAATAATCTAGCAAACAGGAAGTGCAGAGGCGTGGCTTAAATAGGAAGTTCAGGGGAGGAGCAAGGAGTTCAGAGTTCAGCAGAAATTAGGTTTAAATGAGGAATAGACAGGAGATCAGGCAAGGAGCTATCCAACGTACTAAGGTGACTCAGCAGGAAGGACCAGCTACAGCAGAGGCCCCGGGTTCAGATCTGGTTCCTGACAAAACCGGAGGACTCGGAGAAAACCCACACAGCACAGGTTACAACATGCAAACTCCTTGCAGATAGTGACATGGCCAGAATTCAAACCGGGGACCCCCAGTGCTGCAGGGCAGAAGCGCTAACCACTGCGCCAGTGTGATGAAATATCAAATGAATGGACTTGGGGTATTGAAGTCACAGAGGTAACAAACAGCAGCATTTAGGCAGAGGCAACAACCGGCGACTAAAAGCGCTCTGTTCTTCATCTCTTTCTTCATGCAAGTAACTAAAAAAACCTTCCTAGTATCCTGGCTCCACTTTTCATCCTCTGGCCTCACTTAGAGTGAGTTACCAACCCTGAAAAAATAGGCAGGTTGGGCGTTTTGAATTCATTGACTGCAGATTTACTGCATCAGCGACGTTCAAAATACTAAAGCTTAAAGAGAACTATGAGGTGGGTGAAAATCACTCACCCTCATAGTTTGAGCCGACTTGTGATGATGAAACTGCCACAGGTCGGCTCAATAGATCGGGAAGTGAGTGAACACATACCGTCGCTCGCTCACTTCTCGATCATGTCTCTGCAGAGAGCAGTGACTGTCACTCACGGTTCCCTGCAGGGATTCCTCCCTCCCCACTCTGATCCTCCAGCGCTGACTGGCGGAACAGACGGGGGCGGGTACAGCTGGCTCTGCCTCTCGATAGGCAGAGCCAGCTGTCACTCACGTAGCTGGGTGGATCTCGACGTCGATGTCCCCCAAAATAAGACCTAGTTGTGACCATTCCCAGTGCCGGTGGTGGCATAAGCGGGAACTTGAAGAGCCGCGGGAGAGAATCAGCGGTGCCAATGAAGCCGGCGCTAGAGGAAGCGAGGCGGCAGTGGAGGGAGCAGAGCCGCATAAGCCGATGTTTCCTCTATAGCGCCGGCTCCTGTCACAGGCGGAGTGATACCAAATGCACTGCGCCTGTGAGGAATCGATATTTAAAGTGCGTTTCGCTCATTCTGGCCAGCGATTGGTTAGCAAATTGCTCTTGGAAAGGTACGGCACCCCTGATCTCCATATTTTTGTACATGAATACATGTAGACTGTTGTACATGAATAAGTGTGGATTGTTGTGCAAATAGATTCCCTTTAATGAATACCCTTGAGAAGTTCTTATGATAAGTACCTATGAACAAACCCGACTCTACGGGACCCGCAGTGTCAGCCGCTTGTACGGGGACTCTGTTCCAATAGATACTTAGTCATAGGGATGTTGCTGTTGACTCTTGTCCATGCTGTTACACCATCTCCATCATCTTTTAGATTGTAAGCCCTCAGGGGCAGGGCCCTCCGTACCATCTTGTCTTGATTTGTATTGTGATTGTAATGTCCTCCTTATATTGTACAGCACTGCGTACACTGTTGGCGCTACATAAATCCTGTATAATAACATTAATAATAATCAGGAACGGACGCCATGCAGGCCCCTGCAATATCCTTGCCAAGCAGCCGCTGGGATTTCTTTTTAAGCCTTAAAAACAAAACAAGGACTTGAGAGAGTTCAATATTGATGTGACACATCTCCTCTCTTTTGTTTTTCCCCAACAGTTCCCCCTGATGATCCGGTAATTATTGGCGGCCCGATAATAAGCCTACGAGCCGGAGACCCGCTGAATTTAACCTGCCACGCGGACAACGCCAAACCAGCGGCGACCATAATCTGGATGAAGGACGGCGACGTGCTGAACGCGGCCACATACTCCAAGGTCAGCATTTCCACAAGCTGTGTTTTCCAACGCTTTACTGCTGCTGAGAGGACCGCTCTGGGCCGCGCATCAGCGCAGGGCTACAGGGAGCTGCCGCCGCTCCAGAGCGTCCTCATCTCCGTTACATCTTCATTATCCAAGAATTTTGGGGAAGTGATGGTCTCGGGGGCGCAACTCTGCAATTCCAGGCAGCTTTATGGGATCAGGAGAGGTGTATCTCAACGTTTTGATCTGTCAGACTGTGCAGCGGTTTCGCACTTTTTCCCTTTTTTGGATTATAGAGAACCAGTCTCTAGGGTATAAAGTCACATTAGCAACCAAAAAGCTGTTAGCATAATGTGCTAGTAGATATCTCTGCTTGTCAAAATGACTCCGATGTACCCAGGTAACCCCTCCACAAATAACAGAGAGGCAGCCACATTGTATATGACTGAGGTGTCTATGTCTTGCCATGCACAAGGGGTTGGCTGAGCTTAGACAAGGTTTAGGGTAACTGAAAATGGTTATTATGTGAGGAAATTGTTTATATCTATTGTGAGGATTAACTCCAAACGGTAGCACATTAAGGACACCGCCCCTCGCTTTACACTTCTTAAAGGAGAACTATGAGGTGAGTGCTTTTCACTCACCTCATAGTTCTAGCCGACCTGTGACAATGATACTGTCACCGGTCGGCTCAGTAGATCGGGAGGTGAGCAAACACATACCGGCGTTCGCTCACCTCTCGATCCTGTCACGGCTCTCTGCTGTGACAGGGGAGGGGCTGGATTCCCCCCTCCCCGCTCCGATCTGCCAGCGCTGACTGGCGGAACGGACGGGGGAGGGGGCGGGTACAGCTGGCTCTGCCTCTAGATAGGCAGGGCCAGCTGTCAGTCACGCAGCTGGGCGGATCCCGGCACAATTGTCGGGATCCGCTTCAGCTGCGGCGTCTCAGTATACTGAGAGCTGTAGCTCGCGGTATACTGAGCTTAGGGTGATGGGAGGACGCTAGTTTGTGTCCTCCCGTTACCCTAAGGAGAACTATGGGGAAAAGCCCTGACCCCATAGTTCTCCTTTAAGAACAAACCGACAGTCCCTATCTTGTTCGTAACCCCGGGGACTGTCTATATAGGATATTCATTCACTGCTCGCGGTATACTGAGGCGTCTCAGTATACAGCGAGCTACAGTGAGCTACAGCTCCCTATATACTGAGCTTAGGGTGACGGGAGGATGCTAGTTTGTGTCCTCCCGTTACCCTAAGGAGAACTATGGGGAAAAGCCTTAACCCCATAGTTCTCCTTTAAGGGCTTCTTTGCCCACTTTTATTAACGCAGAACTACTGGTGCATTGTTATTGGCACAGTGACTTTAAAGGGGTTCTAAAGCCTCCCGGTTTTTTTGCCTATATCTACTGCTGACAAGTGCTGTTCGTGCGGCCGCAAAGGATCTTTGGGCGGGCGCATGCGCAGTTCGGATTCTCGGCCGGGATACGAGCAGAGACGCAAGGTAAGTCTATGGACGCGTGCACCCGCATGCAGACACCGCTGGATCGGAAGTGCCTGTAAGCAGAGGGGAGTCAGCGCTGGATCGGAGAGCCGCCGCACCGCTGGAGGGACAGATGAAAACATCAGGAAAGAAGAGGAAGATCGAATTAAGAGACATCATTTAAGGTAAGTGCTGACACTAACATGGGGGGGGGTGTATCCTTTAATGTCACTTTAAGATTACGGCCTA
Organism: Nanorana parkeri; assembly: GCF_000935625.1. Lineage (NCBI taxonomy): Eukaryota > Metazoa > Chordata > Amphibia > Anura > Dicroglossidae > Nanorana > Nanorana parkeri. The sequence goes on along the minus strand of NW_017306774.1, from coordinate 559,904 downwards.
CTGGTGCAATGTTATTGGCACAGTCACTTGATGTCTGGTGATCTCCTCTTTAACACTCAGTGTGGCTTCAGAATATTTGCCCTTTCTACTCACAAAGGTCTTTTTTTTTGTCTCGCACGTTCCTTTCCAGCAGGCAAAAATTCATCTCTGTGGGTAAAGCAAACCCTAAATGCCTGGTTTTCAGGCTGCTCCATCCTTGTGGCGCCCCCAGCCCTATTTTGTCACTCACACGGCTGTAGATTTTGCAGTAACATTTACTTCTGTGTATTTGCTCCCAGCAAGCCGACTTTATAATCCCCGAGTCCGGAGCAAACAGGTAATTAAAAAATGCCTGCTGAAAATGCAGCCAAAGCCGTGCCCGTTCCTTCCTGGAACGCTCTGTGGCGGCTCACCAAGTTCTATGGTGGTGCCATTGAACCAAGAGAATGGGAGGAAATTGAAAGCTTTTGCATGCGTTTAGCATATCATTACATTCCTCACATATCTTTTGTGCCTGAAAAAAATGCCACAATGGGAGGAAAGAAATGAATTCAGTTCCTCCGGAGAGAGGAAAAAGTAACGTTCATAGGAATATTTCAATAACTGGGATTTAAATATTCAGCCCTTTCATGGTCGTCTGTGTAGGCACGCCACAAAAGAGTGGTATAATTTAGACGAGAACACGACGGCGATGATGCATGAGGATTAGGAAGCCGCGGGGGTTGCAGAGGGCTACAAGTATACCATAGAGACTGTTACAGGTCGAGACGAGTCTGCAGAAACAATGTCACCTCAAGGTGAGGAGCGAAGGGGTTTGGCGATCAGATTACCGGCGCTGTGACAGGGTGAGAGGTCTGTTATGGACACAATCCACACAGCGGGTTCCTTGTCAACATTCTCTATTCTCTACTTCAGTCACCGGGCTGCTCTTCAAGCATGCAGGTATCAGAGAAAATGAGAGGCTTCTTTGTAAATCTTTCTACTACTAGCAAGGAGCTGGGGTGCCCAGATTTCATTTCCCTTTCATATCTTAAAGGAGAACTATGAGGGGGGGGGGGGGGGGGGTTTTTCCCCCCCCTCATGGTTCTAGCCGACCTGTGACAATGAGACTGTCACAGG
>NW_017306774.1:549196-558786 GCF_000935625.1 Nanorana parkeri | reverse complement strand
GCAGTTTCCCCCCCCAATCTAGCCGCCCTGTGACAATGAGACTGTCACAGGTCGGCTCAGTAGATCGGGAGGTGAGGGAACACATACCGGTGTTCGCTCACTTCTCGATCCTGTCACGGCTCTCTGCCGTGACAGGGGAGGGGCTGGATTCCCCCCTCCCCGCTCCGATCCTCCAGCGCTGACTGGCGGAACGGATGGGGCGGGTACAGCTGGTTCTGCCTCTAGATAGGCAGAGCCAGCTGTCACTCACGCAGCGGGGCGGATCTCGACATCAATGTCGGGATCCGCTCCGGCTACGGCGTCTCAGTATACCACGAGCTGTAGCTCCCTATATACTGAGCCTAGGGTGACGGGAGGACGCTAGTTTGTGTCCTCCCGTTACCCTAAGGAGAACTATGGGGAAAAGCCCTGACCCCATAGTTCTCCTTTAATACCTACTTTTAATTGATACAAGGAGGATGAAACATAACATGTTACTTATGTTATAGTCGGGGAGCAAGACGCCTCTTTATATAACATCTTTAGATTGCCGCACTTCTCTAAAGACCATGGAGTCTAATTACAAAACCCATCAAAGTAAATTGCTTCTGGTATTGCCCCCGCTTCATCGTATTTCGCTGTTAGCTTTTTCTCTGAGTTTGAAGTAGGAACTGCCGGTGTTCTATCGAAAGCTCCAACTCCTCGGGTTCTCCAACTGCCTGACTTCCGGTTTCGTTAGAACTAAGAGGTTTGGCCGAGAAGGCTCTTCTGCACGAGCGCCAGCCGCAGCATTGCCCTATACACACACACGCCACAGCAATGAAGTATTCAAATGAAGTAGGATCACACTCATCCAGCACGTTATTAATCCAAGGTGTCCCACTTAAGCGGCGGCCATATTGAGTGGGGCACCTGAGATTAATAACGTGCTGGATTAGTGTGATCCTTGTTCATTTGAATAGTTCATTGCTGTGGTGTATGTGTATAGGGCAATGCCGCGGCTGGCGCTTGTGCAGAAGAGATTTGTTGGCCAAACCTCTTAGTTCTAACGAAACCGGAAGTCAGGCAGTTGGAGAACCCGAGGAGTTGGAGCTTTCGATAGAACACCGGTCTTCTCCTCCAACATTAGTACCTGACCTCACAAAGCTCTTTGAGCCAAGTCCATAATTGCAATGGCTTTGGAATGGGATGTCCAACAGGCTCCGATAGATGTGATGATCTGGCGTACACAAACCTTTGGCCATGTAATGTACTGTAAAAATGGAGACATTTTGGCTTTTGTGTCTCACTTTGTGTGAACTTGATGGACCCGTGTCTTTATTCAACCTCAAATACTATGTACCTTTGCTGTACAGCTTTCTGTTACTTGCCACGTTAGGCATAAAAAAAGCATTTGTAACTTTCTATTATGATCAGGAAGACATCGTTGTGTCAGTAAATATGAATTCCCATTATTCCGCCTCTTCTCCTAATCTCCTAAAGTTCTCATTTACTGTTAGTAGATCGGGAGGTGAGGGAACACATACCGGCGTTCGCTCACCTCTCGATCCTGTCACGGATCTCTGCCATGACAGGGGAGGGTCTGGATTCCCCCCTCCCCGCTCCGATCCTCCAGCGCTGACTGGCGGAAAAGAAGGGGCGGGTACAGCTGGCTCTGCCTTTAGATAGGAGGAGCCAGCTGTCAGTCACGCAGCTGGGCGGATCCCGGCACAATTGTCGGGATCCGCTGCGACGTCTCAGTAGACCTCGAGCTGTAGCTCCCTATATACTGAGCCTAGGGTGACGGGAGGACGCTAGTTTGTGTCCTCCCGTTACCCTAAGGAGAACTATGGGGAAAAGCCTTAACCCCATAGTTCTCCTTTAACAAAACTCTCGCAGTAACCACTTTAAGATGTGTTCTGTGACCCTTTGAGGAAGAATTCATAGTTCACCATCTTTTTTTTTTTTATAACAAGCAATGTTACTGATAGCTGGAAGTGTCCCTAATATCCGGCTCCTAATGATGGAGTGTATATTGTTGGATGCTTATTGCCACCACAATATTACACACATTATTTCTCCCATCTGCCTATAAACGTATTATATGGTGAAATATATCGGAGATAGGTCAGCGTGTTGTCACCAGAGAGGGCTATACTGGGGACAATATAGAAAAGATTTACAGTGTAATTATATCTAATAGACTCGGTGCTGTATTTAGAAACTGAGCTGCCATAGGTCCATGTGAATGATGAAACTTTTCCATACAAGCTCCACCTCTTTTTCCCAAATGGAGAAGGGGAAAATTAAAGAAAGAAGCGCTCACCCTTCTGTACTCTGCCGTCCCAGGCCTCCTGGACCGTATGGAGCATATGGCCCTGAATAGAGGCATACATGACCAGTGTGTCACATCCGCTACACAACAGTTGTTGCACTCTACCAATGTCAGGAGCCATGCTGTCTCTTTAAGAGTCACTTTTCATATAGAAATCAACAACTTTTCTCTCAGGGTGAATGTTTAAAGGAGAACTATGAGGTGGCTGCTTTTCACTCACCTCATAGATCTAGCCGACCTGTGACAATGAGACTGTCACAGGTCGGTTCAGTAGATCGGGAGGTGAGCGAACACATACCGGCGTTCGCTCACCTCTCGATCCTGTTACAGCTCTCTGCCGTGACAGGGGAGGGGCTGGATTCCCCCCTCCCCGCTCCGATCTGCCAGCGCTGACTGGCGGAACGGACGGGGGAGGGGGCGGGTACAGCTGGCTCTGACTCTAGATAGGAGGAGCCAGCTGTCACTCACGCAGCTGGGCGGATCTCGACATTGATGTCGGGATCCGCTCCGGCGTCTCAGTATACTGCGCCTAGGGTGACGGGAGGGCGCTAGTTTGTGTCCTCCCGTTACCCTAAGGAGAACTGTGGGTAAAAGCCCTCACCCCATAGTTCTCCTTTGAGGCTTACCGTGCAAGGAGATCTTTAGACATGGCAGGTGTGCCAAGGATCTGACCTCTTGATCAAATTGGAGGCTCCGATCCTGGACAGTCGCCATGCAGGACCGTCCTAAACGTAAACATTGTACATATTAAATGATTCCCTCGATAATTTATACAAGCACCACATTTCCACATCAAATTTCCACCATCTTGGAACACCTTGCTTCAGCTTGACCGCAACCAAACTCCAAAATACCTCAGAGCAAAACAACGAGACTTACTGTCTCTGTGTTCCACAAAAAGACCTTCCAAGAATCCCAAGAACTACCATCCGTTCTAACAACATTGTTCTGCAAAGTCATTCCAGCAAGTGAACCTGTTATATAAAGAACCCAACATTGGCATATAAGCACTTAGTAATGCAATTTAATCACTGGTAAAGCATATGATAACTATGTGTCTTTAATATATATATTAATATATATATATATACACATACACTGAGTGGCCAGATTATTATGACCACCCCATCAGTACTTTGTTGGGCCGCCTTCCGGCCACTCAGTGTATATATATATATATATATATATATATATTATATATACACACATACTGTATCTTAAGTCATTACTTTTTTTTTAGCCTTGGATGGAGCAAGGAATGGTCAGTTTTTTTTGCCTTCCATATCTTGCTGGGGAAATTTCCCTTCACTTCCTGTCCTGTAGGCACAACAAGTGAGAAGAAATCTCTCTTAGACAGTCACTGCAACAAGGATCCAAACTGGAAGATTCTCTCCGCTATTCTTGTTGCTCAGAACAACTCTGAATTTTTAGTCTCTGTGACAATGGTCAGCAGGACAAATAGAGATGTCACGGCCAGCTCCGCCCAGTTGTTATTCATTCGCCGGGAGCTGCTAGAAGACTCCAGCAGGTGCTGAACAATAGGAAACAGTTGGGCGGAGCTAGCTGTCACTGCTAACCCCACCCAATTGTTTTTTTTCTTCTTTTTTTAATTTATTTGCGTTTTAAAATTATTTTTTCTTAAAGGAGAACTATGTGGTCAGGGCTTTTCCCCATAGTTCTCCTTAGGGTAACAGGAGGACACAAACTAGCGTCTTCCCGTCAACCTAAGCTCAGTATATAGGGAGCCACAGCTCGCGGTATACTGAGACGCCGCATCCCTCCCCTGTCACGGCAGAGAGCCGTGACAGGATCGAGAAGTGAGCGAACGCCGGTATGTGTTCTCTCACTTCCCGATCTACTGAGCCGACCTGTGACAGTCTCATTGTCACAGGTCGGCTAGAACTATGAGGATGAGTGAAACGCACCCCCGCCCCCCCCTCATAGTTCTCCTTTAATCATTTTTTTAAACTATTCTCATTGATTTGCTATTCTGCTCGGTACCACGGAGGTATCTAAGCAGCTGATGTACTGATCCGTAGCGAAGAACTGAACGTCGTTCGGCTCACTTCACTATGACTCGGTTACTCATTCGGCTGCCTTCAGCAGCTTTGTGAATAACCCCCGTTAGACTTTAACATAACTGCAGAAGTTGTTGTATGGCATTAGTAGTGCACAGAGAATTCTCTAAAATGTATGCCGTATCACTAGCCGTAACCTTCAATGGAAACGCCTCCACTTGGAATGGGAGGTCCAACAAGCTTATATAAGTGTGGCGGTCAGGTGTTCACATACTTTTGGCCATACAATGTATCTTACTAGTGAAATGATTCATCAGTTCAGGGGATCCTGGCAATAAAAATGGCATTCCGCACAGGAAGGATAGATTTTTAATCTTAAAATAGTTTTAACTGCGCTCTGAATTATTGATGAATATATTATCGTAATGCTGCTTTAATCCGCCGGGGTGGGGTGGGGGGAGGAAGGGACCCGTGAAACAACAAAACCTCTGATACTTTCTTTATCATCTGATCAAAGCACTGACAACGCAGACATCAGTGCAGCCTTCCCGCCTAATGAGCGCGTTCCTGAACAAAGCAGCGCCGAGCGGAAGCACCACCTCGGAGCTGGCCCAGAGATATTTTTGCTGATGTATATGGAAATATCCGTCTGATATTCTAGTCAGAGTTCAGGCTTTTTCTGAAGCGCGTCGTTTTGGAGGAAAGAAAACCTTAAGATTCAAAGGAAAACTCCTTTTAGACAAACAAAAAACGATAGCGTATCCCAGTTCCTTTGCAAGGCGACTTGTAAAATAATATTATTAAATATTACGGTTACATTTCAGTCTGTCGCTGGCTTTGGTTTTCTAGAACGGAGAGACAAAATGTAAATTTCTCTTCCCTGCAAATATGATATATGGGCATTCAGTTTGTAGAAGGAATTTTCCAGAATTCTCATTGCTACCCAAACGAATGGGAACATTGCCTTTCCCAAGGGCCCACACGGAGCTTACAGGCAGTGGCCTCACAAGGGGGGTGCGGCCCGCACCCGGGTGACACCATTGGAGGGGTGACAGTCATTTTGGTGTCACCCCCCACTGAAAAGTCGGGCTCTCAGTCATGGACCGAACGCCCGACAGTATCAGGAGAGAGGAGGGGGACCCGGCGGGACAAGGTATGACTGTCCCTTCCTCTCTCTGCCGGCGTCCATCACCAAGATGGCCGCCGGCAAGTACCAAAAGACTGCCGCGCATGCGCGGTGACGTCTCAGCGGGGTGACACTCGGTTACCGCTCCGGGTGTCAACCCAGCCTCGGGACGCCCCTGCTTACAGGTAGCCTGTTGCATGGGATGTGGCATTCCCATTAGGTTTCCTGCACTGGCTGTTTCATCTTTTGGTGAGATACTCGCACAGAGCATCATATGTCTAAAGAAATTATGTCCTGCAGCTTTTTTCTTTTTTACAAATACCGTATTTGCCTGTCGTGGTAACCAACCCGCTTCCCTATTTATAATGGTCCGGCCCTCTGGCAACTTCAGCGCCAAATTATAGCTAATTTGCCTACAAACGTCAGGTGGTCATAATAATCCGGCCACTCGGTGTATATAATAATCCGGCCACTCAGTGTATATAATAATCCGGCCACTCGGTGTATATAATAATCCGGCCACTCGGTCTATATAATAATCCGGCCACTCGGTGTAGATATATATTAAGGACTCGGACATCAAGAATCCGACATATATCTGTCCCTGGGCCAAATTCAGTACAAAGTATGCACGCTATCAGTGAAGAAATAAAACACGCTGACACCGAGAGTCCGAGTAAAAATACTTATTTATTATTGTTCCGCACTGTTGTGTCTTATACTTGAAATCATTAGTCTGTATTGTTTTAGAAAAACTGTCACATGACAATAAACAAAAATGTATCAGTACTAGTACTTGTAAGTACTCGGCAAGTACCAGCACTCGTACTCGCAAAACTGGTATCTGTGCATCCCTTTATTTATATTTATAGAAACAAAATCCTACATTATAACAGAGATGTAGAAATCCCAGGAACTCCGTGTGCTCCTTACAAATGACAGCAGCCTCCTTACTTTTGAATTTTTCTCTAGTGTAGTCTTGGAGCTCAAAAGTATCGGTACATGTACTCGTACTTGTACCGAGTACTGTACTTGGTATATGTGCAACCCTAATATATATATATAAAGCATGGCTTGGTAGAGAAATCTTAAAACTCTAGGAGGGTCAAAGCCCTCAAGGATGGTTGCACAACACGATAAATGCGTTTTTTTCTCTGTTTGTTTTTTTTGGAACGTGAAAAGAACATCCCTTGAACTGAGCCGTAATCATGCTGAGGGAGGTAGATTGCTCCTATCTCCTCTGCCAGGACAGCAGAATGTCTAGGAGGATGTCTCCTTAACGCCAACTTCCCAGACATCCTCCAAGCCTCTGATGGCACACGGCCTTTCATGTGTGTTTTTTTGGACATTGCTTCCAGTCTTTGAAGGCCTTGCCAGGCTGGGTCTCCAAGAGAGGCCACAACTGCACGATTCTATGGGATGTTCTTTGCTCAGCTGGCATTTGTCTTCCTAAAGCGGGCACCCTATGGGCACGTACTATCCCTTTTTTTTTTTTTTTTTCTTTGTCAGCAGCAGAAGATAAGCCTATTGCAAAAGGGACGGAACTAAAGATGTAACCGCCAGAAATAATCATTTAAGACTGTTTTACAGCGGATCGTCTTAGTGTCTCCATGGTCTTAAATAGCTTAACATCCAAAGGCTGAAATCGGTATTCATTTTTACAAAAAAAAAACACCACAGCCGGATAAATCACCTTTAATGCCGCAGCGGCACGGGGACGAAGATTTTTGCTTCGTAAGACAGAAAAATATTAACGCCTAGACAAAAAGCGATCTTCTATTGTTTGCGGGGAAATTGTGGGCCAAAGTGAGGTTAATTGTCCGACCGAAATGATAAAATAAAAATAAGCTTCACTCGGCTTCTGGGCATGATGGAGGGAAAAAAACAAACAAACAAACACTGGAAGCTTTCTGTGGCAGTTGACTTGTTGGCGGGATATTGTTCCGTCGCATTAGAGTCGGTAGACACGTCTGCTGATTGCGTGCGATAGGATCCCATTGTTCCCAGTAACTAATAAATCACAAACCATCGGCACCATCCATGTCATCACTACGAGCATCACCATCTTGCCAACGCTGTATGGAGTGCAGGTGACAAATGGCACTCGCACTATCCACATAACTGACACTGGTTGGAAAATAGTCTGTGATGGAATTAAAGTGATTTAAAGCCTAATTTTTTTTTATTTCTCCTTTAAAGGAGAACGATGGGGTCAGTGTTTTTCCCCCCATAGTTCTCCTTAGGGTAACGGGAGGACACAAACTAGCGTCCTCCCGTTACCCTAAGCTCAGTATACCGCGAGCTACAGCTCGCGGTATACTGCGACGCCGCAGCCGGAGCGGATCCCGACATCGATGTCGAGATCCGCCCAGCTGCGTGAGTGACAGCTGGCTCTGCCTATCTAGAGGCAGAGCCAGCTGTACCCGCCCCCGTCCGTTCCGCCAGTCAGGGCTGGCGGATCGGAGCAGGGAGAGGGGAATCCAGCCCCTCCCCCTGTCACGGCAGAGAGCCGTGACAGGATCGAGAGGTGAGCGAACGCCGGTATGTGTTCGCTCACTTCCCGATCTACTGAGCCGACCTGTGACAGTCTCCTTGTCACAGGTCGGCTAGAACTATGAGGAGGAGTGAAAAGCACGCCCCTCATAGTTTTCCTTTGCTGGAGGATGTTGCTCTTTTTCTGTAAAAGTTTCTATTTCCTCGTTTTCCAGTGGCTCCCTGCAGCGCTTTTGCCCACCCCCTGCATGGGCGCCACCATCGCTCTAGTGGAGGCACCCGTACGCGCTCGTTTCCGCAGTGAGTGTGTGTGTCCATAGACACACACAACTCTGCGGAAGGCCACACCCCTTCCCTCTTTGATTGATGGCAGAAGGAGCCTAAAGGTGGCCATACACTTTACAACCATCGCAAGACCTTAGTCTTGAGATGGTTGTAAAGTAATAAAAAAAACGTACGATCTGCCCATCTTGGACAGGCAGATCATACTTGCGGGCTTCCGATGACCGCAATGCTAAGCGGTCAGTGTGCGCGTGCGCACAGCGGCCCGTTCGGCATTTGTTTCCCGAGCATGCTAAAAAACAGCCGAAAATCGTACGATTCTCGGCTGGTTTTCTAGCGTGCTCCTTAGACAAAAGACGTGCGACCGTACAGTAGAAACGGTCGCACGTCAGCTGAGATGGGAGGAGTTCTGTCATCCAAGATAGCCGAGATGGGAGGGGTTCTGTCATCCAAGATAGCCGAGATGGGAGGGGTTCCGTCGTGCACGATAGCTGAGAACAATGTAACTGATAGAAGTTATACGGTGACAATGGACACTCCATGTACTGTATCTATAGAGCAGCAGTGTTGTCACCTTAAAACAGAACTACAAAATGCCCACCCCCCTGCCCTCTTCTCCATCACATAATTGGGAGGGGTTCCGTTTTCCAAGATAGCTGGGAACAATGTAACTGATAGGAGTTCAGCAGAAGCAGAGAGCACAGGAACGTAGCAGCTCACATGATTTCCGGCAGGATCAACAGGCCAGGCATTATTTTTTAGCACACAATGCTTTCTATGGTATATAAAGTAAGCACATCAGAGAAGATCAGTGTTGGGGTTTTACATACTTCTCTGCCTGCGATGTTCATGGGGTTTGTTTCTTTTCCATCTAGAACATTTTCAGATCTATACATGGAAACCACACTCTGATTAAACAAACGTCATCATCACAGGCAACCGAAGTCACCGATGGGGTTAAACTAAAGAGCATTATTTACGACGGGATTAAAAAGATTAAATTGCCTTCATCTTCAGTTTAATTAATTATTCCTCCATCAAGGGCATCTCAAGGTCAATTTCTTTAGGATTTTAATTAGTGCGCTTGTCTCGAGTGTGTGGGAAAAGTTCACTAGTAATTATTGTGTTTTTCTCCTCTTGTTTTCATTAATCGTTGTTGTTTAAGAGAGAGGCTTGTATTTTCCTCTAATTAATGTCTGAAACGCTCGGTAATGTGTGAATCTAGCGCGCAGCCTTTCTGCCCCGATCCCCGGGGTTCCCTGAACCGCCGGTCGGATGAGAGTTTGAAGGGAAGAAAATAGCGGATTCTACTGGGGCTGGGAAAAGGGGGGGGGGAGGTGTCCTCAATGCAGAATCTCCAATGAGACAAAATAGCGGA
>NW_017306774.1:547822-548887 GCF_000935625.1 Nanorana parkeri | reverse complement strand
GGGGGGGGAGCTTACATGTCATGTTCACATCTTCCTCATAACAAATATCATTCTACGCATGTGCTGCGCTTCTAACAGAGATGTCCCAGGCAACTGCATTCTATAACACTTAGGGCTTGTTCACACCGAAAGCGGTGCGTTCCAGAGCGGTAGCTGCTGCACCGCGATCTGTCCCCCTGCGTTCTGGGGAGGGAGGGGGCGTGGCGTTGAATTCAATGGCACAATTTCCACGACCCACCACCCGCAGTAATAGCAAGACCAATTATTTGCTTCTGCAGTGGAACGGAACGCAGGCAAAGCTTTGCCAGGTGTCCGATCGCACTGCGTGCGAAGGGGGCGTGGAAGCAGTGCCATTGAATTCAATGCACCGTCACGCTCCCCCCTCCCGCCCCAGAACCCCAGAACCAATGATAATGGAATGTAGAGGCAATTATGATAAAGATTTGAGACATTTATATCGTCTTACAGGCCCTTTGAGGGCAACCATATTGTTGATGCGGCCCACGATTACATTGAGTTTGACACCCCTGCCTTAGGAAGTTAGAGACAGGAAACAAGAAACAATGTATAAGAGTATATGGAAACAAAGAAAACATACAATGTTGCTAATAATTGAACTGGTAGAACTTTTAGGGTGAAGTAAAACCTAACTGACATTTGGGGGTCTATTTATAAACAGTTTGTAGGGCCCCGTGCATATCTGTGAATGAAAACAATTAAAACGAGCAAACGTTCACAGATATACACAGGGGGGAAAAACAATTTGCAGAGCCCTTTGCCCTGCGAAGATCTGTGAACATTTGACCCGTTAATGCTCCAAAGCCCTGTGTATAATAAATAATTGCCATTTTATATGTAATCAAATTCTTGTGTTTGTTCCTTTTGTTGCTTCTCAGTGCTGCTTATTTTCTGCAGCCACTTCCTGTCCGCATGCACCCCAGCGTTGGCTGCATGACATTTCCTAAAGGTGACAACAGTGGACCAAGTCCTGTGTAATGTGTGATGAAATGACCACTAGCAGTCCCCATATGGGAAAGCTTGTTTGACAGGGTGACAATGGGGGGG
>NW_017306774.1:537140-547201 GCF_000935625.1 Nanorana parkeri | reverse complement strand
GGGCACAACTGGGACACAGGGACAGGGTGTTGTCACCTCATAACAGGAAGTGCCCGAATATGGTCCAGAATCAGCAGGGATTATTTTATGAAAGCTACAGATTTCCAAATAAGGAAATTGAATTTTGAATTTGCATTAAAAGAGAATCAAAACCAAACTTTTTTGGCTTTAGTTCTCTTTTGGGTCACAGGAGGACTTTTACTAATTTACGCCTGTGACCGAAACTCAGCATATAGCGGGATCCTGGCGCAGATTTGCTCTATATCCGGGACAATATTGCCACCCCACAGGCTCAGGCTCTCTAGAGCCAGGGCCAGCCGTGCTCGCCCTCTCCCCCGTCTGTCCCTCTAATGAGCACTGGAGGAACAGAGAGGGGAGGGGGAAATCACTGCATGGAGAAGACTGTGAGCAGTGGTCATGGTTTGCGATCACTCAGTTCTTGATCAATAGAGCCCAAAACTTCTTCTTTAAAGGAGAACTATGAGGTGAGCTCTTGTCACTCACCTCATAGTTCTAGCCGACCTGTGACAATGAAACTGTCACAGGTCGGCTCAGTAGATCGGGAAGTGAGCGAACACATACCGGCGTTCGCTCACTTCTCAATCCTGTAACGGCTCTCTGCCGTGACAGGGGAGGGGCTGGATTCCCCCTCCCCCGCTCCGATCCGCCAGCGCTGACTGGCGGAACGGACGGGGGAAGGGGGCGGGTACAGCTGGCTTTGCCTCTAGATAGGCAGAGCCAGCTGTCACTCACGCAGCTGGGCGGATCCAGACATAATTGTCGGGATCCGCTTCAGCTGCGGCGTCTCAGTATACCGCGAGCTGTAGCTCCCTATATACTGAGATTAGGGTGATGGGAGGACGCTAGTTTGTGCCCTCCCGCTACCCTAAGGAGAACTATGGGGGAAAAGCCCTGACCCAATAGTTCTCCTTTAACATGTTAAAACCTACATGAGATTTTAGTAATTTGGTTTAGATATATTTTATATACTGTATGGATATACACACACACACAACCTGGGAGATCAACAGGAAAATCAAGCTTTTGCCTTTTCAGAACCATTTTCAGGGACAAACATTCACAGTCGGGACCAGTTGGCTGCCAAGTAAGATGAGAAATGGCTGCCCACAGAAAGGAAGCTTATAGACAAAAATGGTGGTGTTCAACCCACAAGATACTGGGGGTATCAGTTGTGGCCACTTTGGGACTTACATTTTCATATATATATACAGGTGAAACTCGAATAATTAGAATATCGTGCAAAGTTCATTTATTTCACTAATGCAACTTAAAAGGTGAAACTAATATATGAGAGAGACTCATTAAATGCAAAGCAAGATAATTCAAGCCGTGACTTGTCATCATTGTGATGATTATGGCTTACAGCTCATGAAAACCCCAAGAACCCCAAATCCACAACCTCAAAAAAGTAGATTATTACATGCAATCAATAAAACAAGGATTGTACATAGAACAATATCGGACCTCTGAAAAGTACCAGCATGCATATGTACTCAGTACTTGGTTTGGGCCCCTTTTGCAGCACTTACTGCAATTACTTTTGCACGATATTCTAATTATTCGAGTTTCACCTGTGTATATATATAAAGCAACAGAAGGTTATCATAGACTGTGGACATCCTTCAGGAGATCGGTCAGAGACTATGACTGTGCTGCAGGAGTGGTTGAAGACTAGAGACATGCTGCGGCAAACCAAGACTTGGAACATCTCATTTGAGACTGCTAGAGATCAACTAACAAGGCAGTGATCCACTCCCAGTACTGGCTGTTGTCGTTCAAGGGCCACACAAGTATCAAAGGGCTGCACGTGGCACTTGGGCTGCAGGTTGGACACCAGGATTATGGGAAGTCCTCCATGTTGTCTCATTGTACTATATCATTTCTGACTTTACTGTTATCTTCAGAGGAATCATTGTAATTCCGTCTACAGACGGGCACAAGACTTGGAATGTCACAGCTCTTACCATATTAGACATATTCACCCCTCCAGGAAGGAGTTTTTACAGTTTTACATTTAATGCAGTAGCTGAACGTACGCCGGAGGGCCACAAACGCCGTCGCCATTGCTCAAATCTCTGGAAACAACAAGCGGGGGCCATACTGCACATAATCGCTGCCGTTACCGGATAAACGTTCTGCTTGTAGCCGGTGTTATATAAGATACTGTAACTACAGGATGTGACCATATCGCTGATCGTTTCATTTAAGATGCACGCGTTCTCCCTCCAATGCCCTGTTCTGGTTTAATGTGGTCTAATCAGCCCAGGCCAGGCTCGGTAATAGGTATCAGTGTCCTCCAATTACAGCGCTAAGTGGCCACATAAAAAGGGCGTTTAGCATTTTCTGCACCAGACCCATTTACATATAGTTATCGCTTGTTAAGACGTTGCTATATTTAGGAAGCAGCCGGCTTTTCTCAGACTCCCGAGGGCTCCCTGGCTGCATCGGGCTGCGGTGTGGAGAGCCCAGCGCAATTCCTCGGCCTTGCAGTTGAAGACTGAATATGCATTATATAGGCTAGGTGCATTATTAGATTTCAGTTTCTCTGTAAAGTCTTTTTTTTTCTTCTTAAAATAAAAAAAAATAAAAAAAGCCAGTTTTCCCAGAATGATAGAAGCCTGAATCTACAGACATGTAAACGGGAATCTGGGTGTCAGAGATACCGCGCACGGCTGTCTCCACACCGCATACAGATATCTCTATGGAAGGACCAAATGTGTGACACCAGACAATGTTTATGAGCACACCGTTTATTAGGCACACCGAAATCAAGTAACCACAAACAACCCCCACCAACACCCACAAGTATCACACAAAAACCAACTAAATGAAAACAACAAAACCACATACAAAAGGGCAAGTGAAACCTGGGGAGCACGGCAACACAAGGGGAGCCACGGAGCAATGGTCAGGGTACAAGGGGGTACCAGGATGCAGGAAATATGACTCGGGTAATGGCGACGGTACTGTGGCACCAGGCTAGGGTTGCCACCTTTTCTTCAAGTGAAACCCAAACACACGCTAGCGACGCACGGACAGTTTTTGGGAGAATAAGTCATAGTTTATTCATATGTAAATAGCTTCGCCGATTCATGTATAAATATCACAGTTGTGACTATTTTCAGTGGGGGGTCAGTAGCCTCTATTTTAATTTTGGTTACCCCTGTCTGCCTAACATCTTGTGTCCGGGTTTCTGCTGCCATGAAACCTGGACACAGAACTCAAAACCCAAACTGTCCAGGTGAATCCTGGACAGGTGGCAACCCTACACCAGGCTCACTGCAGGGAGGGATTAAATACCCTCTCAGGTCATCAGCAGGTGGCACGTAATTGCTGAGACACGTGCAGGTGAGCCCTGGAGCTGCAGGTCCTGGTTCCAGCGTCACAGTGCCACCTGGAGGCGTTCAGGTCCCTGACACTGGGTCCAAACTACTGGCCATGGTCTCACTATCTGACACCTAATTTACATCTGGCGCCCTGGCTAGAGGGGTGGCTATGGATATGATCTTGTATCCTTTTCTTTACCTCCTTCTGTTCGCTTTCTTTCTGTTCTCCTCCTTCTCCGCTTCTTTTCCCTTTCCTCTCCCGTTCTCTTCTCTTATTTCTTTCCTCCTTTCTTCTTCCTACCCCTACTTTTTCCTACTGGTTTTCTTTGCTTCTAGATACCCCTGGAGGTTGCCCCCCTATAATACCTGTTTTGTAACTTCTAATTTGTGAATCAGCATCCCTCCCACACTCTATGCCTGAGGTGCTGCGCGTGTCGGGATCCTCTGGCAGTCAACGGCCAGCTAAATTAGGACCCCACCTGGAGCTCCTCCCACTGGGCCAGCGCTGACTCGCCGCTGCTCTCCCGCACCGAAGGTAAGTGGAAAAAAAAAAAAACATAGCGCAAACATCGGGGCATTTTGACAAGTACAAGTACTTGTCAAAATGCCCTGTTTTTTCCGCCCTCACCCTGCAGCGCCCTCAGGTGGCCGCCTGACTTGCCTTGCGGTAGCGCAGGGCCTGCTCACGGCTCCCTGCAGGGATCCCCCCCCCCCTTCCGATCCTCCAGCGCTGACTGGCGAAACGGACGGGTGAGGGGGCGGGTACACCTAGCTCTGCCCCTAGATAGGCAGAGCCGGCTGTCACTCACGCAGCTGGGTGGATCTCAACAGTAATGTGTGGATCTCAACACCTGCCCATGCGCTGTTTCTCATCAGATACCCACTGTCTCTGCCCATACAGGCTCCGGGCAGAAGCTGGAGCCTGTGCCGCCCCTCTTCTCCCTGCCGAGCCACGGCTGTGTTGGCCACCTGGTGCCCTTGTTGCCATGGCCCCCTGTGCTCGGCATGGCAACAGCGGAGGACTGGTATAACGGCGTATACCCTCAATGTGACATCTGGCATTGGATTTTCCCGTGACACCCGACACGTGTTCTGTAATGAAAGGTGCCGATATGAGACAAGAGCCATAGATGGTGCTTAGATATCAGAATCCATGTACAGATTGCTATACACAGCAACTCGTTCAGCCAGCAGCTGCCACTCACTACTGCCAGGCGGTCTGAGCGTGCAATCACGGGCAAAAGACGCCGCAGGTGCAGACACCTTGGTGGGGCACTTTCAATGTGCAATCAGCCAAAATTGGCATCCCGGAGAGCGAGCCTCTCATCAATCAGCTGGAGAGCCATAGGAAATGCAGAACGGTGTATGGGAATGATCCATCCTGTAACCTTCTCTGCGCTGGATGAACTATCAACGTGCCTGGAGGATCCAAATCTCCCCCTTCACTTTCTAACCTAAAATGCAGATTGCGATTGGCCGTTAGAGACGACACACATTGAAAGACTTACGTCCATTAAGTGGGATAGAAATGTCCTGCTGTCTGAATGCTCCCTTCAACGCTGGGGCCAGTAGACCATCCGTGGACATGGGAGCTTTTGAATAAAAATCTAGTTCAAAGTGGAAAAACTGAATTCCTTTTATGCTTTTAGACTTTGATCATTTTAAGGATGAGAAGCTTTGAATTTATTTTTTTTTTGCGCATTTTCCGTTAACTTCAAAAACTTCCCGATTTAAACCTTCTCTGGCCTGACAACACGTGATTAGACTCGGAAAACAATGCCCAGAGCAACTTTTCAATGATTTCCTATTAAAGCTGAAAGGTTGGCAACACAAAAATCTTGTTTGTTTATTGTGCCAAAAAACGCTGCCCGAAACATATATATATATCTCTATGATTGTTAACACTTACCAAGGCGCAGATCTAAACATTCTCAGTTCACCAGTTGGTTTGTTTTTTGTTTTCCAGCCATATCCCAATCGTAGGAAGTTTAAGTGAACTTGTGGAGACCTTTTACTATGGGGCCTATTCACAAAGCTGCCGAAGGATCCAGCCATAGCTTCGGCTGATCCTTCGGCTAACTTGGGCCCCAGGACCCCTTCGGGTCAGTACCGTGTTTCACCGAAAATAATATATTTTTTTTGGCTCAAAAAAACGCCTTAGGTCTTATTTTCGGGTTAGGTCTTATTTTTTTTTTAATGGACAACAATCCACACTTACTACCGGTAGAAGACTTACAAGACAGGAGTGAGTGACAAAGTTAAGAATATGGTGATCATGGCAGTCAGGGGTGCCGTACCTTTCCAAGAGCAATTTGGTAACCAATCACTGGCCAGAATGAGCGAAGTACGCTTTTACTATCAATTCTTCACAGGCAGAGTGCATTTGGTATCACTCCACATGTGATAGGAACCGGCGCTATAGAGGAGGCATCGGCTTATGCGGCTCTGCTCCCTCCGCTGCTGCCTTGCTTCCTCTAGCACTGGCTTCGTTGGCACCGCTGATTCTCTGCCACGGCTCTTCAAGTTCCCCCTTATGCCACCACCGGCCCTGGGAATGGTCACAACTAGGTCTTATTTTCGGGGTAGGTCCTATATTTTAGCAATTCCCAAAAATAGCACTAGGTCTTATATGCGGGGTAGGTCTTATTTTTGGGGAAACAGGGTAGAACCGAAGGGCTGATGTACGGGCTATTCACTATAGCCCGTACAGATATCGAAGTTGGCCGAGCGGCTCAGTCGAGTCGAAGGCATATGCCTCGGTTCGACTGAGCCGAGGTGAAAGCCGAAGCTGGCCGGCTGATAGAATGCTGCTGACAGCTGGGCGGAGCCAGTCGTCATCTCACAGCTGGCTCCGGCCACTTGCAGAGGCAGATCGGCGTCCCTGGTTACCGGGTAACCAGGGACGCCGATCTGTCATTACACTGAGAACCCGGCGGATATCACCACGGCTCCGCTGGGTTCTCAGTGTGTAATGACAGAACAGCGTCACCTGGTTACTAAGTAACCTGTCACGCTGTCCTGTCATTAGGACGAGAGCTTGGCAGAGCCGGCTTTCATATTATCGCCGGCTCCGACAAGCTCTCATTGTAATGACAGCTGGTCCTGGCCAATAGAAAACAGTTGGGCAGGGCTAGCTGTAACTGCTAGCTCCGCCCAATCATTTTCTTTTTTTTTACATCACTGGTTGACAGGAGCTTGGTGGGATGACGGTAAGAGCATACAGGTTGCTAAAATCTGGCTGGGGAGATGTGTGTGGCTCTTACACATCTCTGCCTGGTTCTTAGCAACCTGGTGGGATGCTCTGGCTGGAAAGAGTGCGGCAGGTACACTGAAAACATTGTGCAGCAGAGCGATTATGCCGCTCTGAGGCCCCCTTGCGGCTGAGCCAATAGCCTTAGACTGCCTTATTACAGGGACAGCCCTGCACACTGCGGTCTTAACTACTACAAACCTGTTGCCTTAAATACTTTCTGCATTACTGACTCAAATAAGCCCATGGATCAAGATTTGTCACTTTACTGGCTGCTTGCTTGCTGCTAGCCAAAGCGACTATAATGTTAGACTGTGCTGGGGACATTAGAGTGTGAGCCATACTATATGGTCAGATGTATGCGGACATACTTCCAAATAACTAAGTTTAAGTGCTTCCATTAAGGCCTCATTCACACTGTAATTGGCCGGCAGGTACAGCTCTGTGCTGCATGCACGGCCGTATCGGGCAGCTCCCGGGAAGGGCAGGTGCTGCGTGTGATTAGTACACAGCCCATGTACGTCGTTCTACGCTCACCTCAAGTGCAGGTCCGTAGGGGTGCGTGTTTCCTGTTTTGGTCGCAGACAGGATCCATCTGGTCAGCGTACGAGTACAGACACCCGCAGAAATGTGTTCTTCCAAGTTTTCTTCAACCAGTTGGGTGAAGACTCTTTTCCGTTCCACCATGACTGTCCCTTGTGTACAAAGTCAGCTCCATAAAGACACGGTGTGACCAGGAAGCGGAACTCAAATGTCCTGCACAGAGCCCCGACCTCAAACCTACTGAGCACCTTTAGGATGAATTGGAATGCCCAAATGTAAGCCAGATCTTCTCATCCAACATCAGTAACTGACCTCACAAGTTCTCATTTGGCTGAATGGGTACAACTGCCCTCAGACACCCTCCAAATTGTTTTGGAAATCCCCTGCAGAAGTGTAGAGACTGTTATAGCTATAAAGGGGAGCCAACTCCATACTAATGCCCATGGTTTTTGAATTAGCTATCCGCATAACCTCATATAAGCAGTCAGCTGTCTACAAAGTTTTGTCCATATACAGGCGTACTGAGCCGACCTGTGACAGTCTCATTGTCACAGGTCGGCTAGAACTATGAGGTGAGTGAAAAGCACGCCCCTCATAGTTCTCCTCTCCTTTAACCCCTGTAAAGTTTGTTTTGCTGTGTGTCCCCCTGTTCACAATATGTCCCCCCACTTTGTCCCTGTGACAATTGTATTTTGAAAATGTTGGGTTGTTGTGGAAACAAGGATTGTTAATAAAGCTTCGGTGGAGACACCTTTTTCCCCATGATCACTCTTACAGGAGTGAATTTCCCTTTCTAGGGAGGGGGGGGGGATTTCCTTTCACTTCCTGTTGTCTCAAGGACAGGAAGTGAGATTAAATCTTTCTGAGGAACAGACAGCAGTAAAAACCTCACAGTGACCCGGAAGAAGAGACGGGCACACGTCTAACAAGATCCAACTTCCTGTAATGTACGTAAAGTACCGTATTTTTCACTCCATACGACGCACTTTTTTCCCCCCAACAAGGAGGGGGAAAATGGGCCTGCGTCTTATGGAGCGAATCCCGACGCCCGAGACATGCAGTTTCGGGCAACGGGCGAGTAGTAGGAGCCACTGCGTGTTTTATACGAGTGATCTAATGAGATCACTCATATTAAAACCGAGCAGCGGCGGCGGCGATCGAGATCAGTAGTAGGAGCCACTGCGTGTTTTATACGAGTGATCTAATGAGATCACTCGTATTAAAACCGAGCAGCGGCGATGATCGAGATCACCACAGAGCAGACGAAGAACGGAGGTTCTTCGTCTGCTCTGTGTGATCACTGAGACCGTGGCGCTGTAATCACAGCGCCACCTGTCTCAGCGGTCACTAACTGCAGCTTCTGTCATAGAAGCTGTGACAGAAGCTACGGTCTGTCGAGTGCTCCATAAGGCGCACCGGACCTCCCTGGGTCCTATGGTCCGGTGCGTCTTATGGACCGCAAAATACGGTGCTACGAAGTAGACCCATAAAGGCCGGGGCGCTCCTTGTCGCATGAGTGCGGTAGCATTGCAACTACCCCCGCTGCACAGTGATAGCCCTGTTTTGTAAGTAGGAGTCGTATGTAAGTCGGATGTATGTAACTCGGGGACTGCCTGTAGTGTACTTTATGGTAAAGGGACTGCTGTGAACGGTTCGACATAACCTGTAAACGCGGAAATGTGTAAACAGATAATCAGAAAGCATGAAAACATATAAAAAGAAACAAACTGCAAGGAGTGAAAACCCCCCGTTCACACGGAGATGTGTTGGAAATCTGAGGTTATTTTTCGATCAGAAGGTGATGGACCATAAACAGTGTCTCTGTTCTAGAGTATGCATTGCAGATGAGAAGGTGACAATGTCACATTTAAACTGTGTGCATTTTTTTTTTTATTGTTCGTGAGAACAAAACGTGGTTTAAGATATCAGTGTCTAATTAATCGCCTCAGATGGAATGAAGAAAGCCAGTTGTCACTTTGTGTCATGTGTGTGCTCGCGTCTGTCTGCGGAAAACTCAGTCTGGAAACACGGGGGCTAAATACGGGGCACGTGAATCGCTTTATTAGGCCAGAAAATTCCTCCATCTCTCATTTGTTATTTTTTTAATCACTGAAATAACGTCTCACTAGCCTTTGATATCCCATTTCCATGGCGACCTCGGTGTAACGGTTAATGGAGGTAAACAGGCTCCTTCCGGAGAAGCGGGAGCTCGGCGCTCTGAAGAGGTTTTAAGATAATTTGCTGGAGATATTGCCGCTCTTCACAGGAAGCGGATACATTCCAGATCTGGGTAAACAACCGTGAAGTACATGGGCCACACCGGCACTTAAAGGAGAACTATGGGGTCAGTGTTTTTCCCCATAGTTCTCCTTAGGGTAACGGGAGGACACAAACCAGCGTCCTCCCGTCACCCTAAGCTCAGTATACCGCGAGCTACAGCTCGCGGTATACTGAGACGCCGCAGCCGGAGCGGATCCCGACTTAGCTGACGGGATCCGCCCAGCTGCGTGAGTGACAGCTGGCTCTGCCTATCTAGAGGCAGAGCCAGCTGTACCCGCCCCCTCCCCCGTCCGTTCTGCCAGTCAGCGCTGGCAGATCAGAGCGGGGAGAGGCGAATCCAGCCCCTCCCCCAGTCAAAGCAGAGAGCCGTGACAGGATCGAAAGGTGAGCGAACCTGGTATGTGTTCGCTCACCTCCCGATCTACTGAGCCGACCTGTGACAGTCTCATTGTCACAGGTCGGCTAGAACTATGAGGTGAGTGGAAATCACTCATCTCATACAGTAGTTCTCCTTTAAAAACATTAGTATATATGTACAATAATAACTAATAAAATGTATCTAAATTCCAGTAAACAAATGTTACCAATAATCAGTTTTTTTTTGCATTGCCATACTTGTTACTATTGCTGTTGTTTTGTAT
>NW_017306774.1:534443-536658 GCF_000935625.1 Nanorana parkeri | reverse complement strand
GGGGGGGTACTTGGTTGTATTTATATTTAAAGTGTACCAGTTGGGCCCATGAAGGTGGGAGGGGCTTTGTTATGCAAATACTGACTTGATCTAGGAAGGCGATCTGGCCCGCCTCCTCTTATTTACCACATAATGACAACTGGTCACTGAGACTGCCCGTCATAATGATAGCGGAGGACCACAGCGCTCACTTCATAGGAGAAAGCACCTTTTGCATAATAAACCTCTCCGCATTTTGAAGCTCCGGGGAACTCTAGAAGATAAACTAATGACAGACATTTCGGGGTTCTCTCATTTGCACCCTACTGACAATTTGTAACCTTGCAGGTCAGGACAGGTACATTTTAAAGTGCTAGTTTAAATAAATGTTATATTTCACCCTCTGGCTGCTTGCTTATTTCTTTCCATTGGCAAGATCTCTGTGCCCAAGTTCCCAAGTCTGCCCGGTTGCTGTTCCTGTTGTGTTTTTTTTATTTTACACGATAAAAGAATGAAGCAGAAAGAGTGAGACTCTGTGGCTGGATAAGGAAGAATAGGGAACGCCTATCCATTGCTTCTTTTTTTTCTTAGCAGGGCAGATTATTGGTGTTTTTCTATGACTTTTCTGAAACGTGTCCTCTTTGTGTTACAGACCACACAGCGGGATGGAAAGAGGGAAAGTATAACAAGCACGCTCTTCGTGTCACCCACGGATATCGAGAACGGTCAGTCCATCACATGTCGTGCCACTAATAAGGCGGTTCCAGGAGGAAAAGACACAACGGTCACCATCAACATCCAACGTAAGTTTTTCTCTATAAATTTCAGGCCAAAGCTGAGCTCCTCCGAAACCGCGAGGGACATGGGGGCCACCACATTCAGTCCCTCGCGGAAACACATAAACAAAGGGGCGGGATGCTTGTGCTGGGTTCGTTGACCTTATATGGCCACATGTCCATATGAGTAAAGTCCAATGCAGTTGACCAAATATAGACATGTGGCCATATAAGGGCAATGACATCACAGCATCCCGCCACT
This sequence comes from Nanorana parkeri, assembly GCF_000935625.1. NCBI lineage: Eukaryota > Metazoa > Chordata > Amphibia > Anura > Dicroglossidae > Nanorana > Nanorana parkeri. The sequence goes on along the minus strand of NW_017306774.1, from coordinate 535,641 downwards.
TTGCTTACATGCAGCTGCAAGCAGGGAATTCCCGGGACGGAGCTGATTTGGGTGCCAACAGAAAGTGTTCCCTTCCGTGTTTGTTCCGAACCTGAGTTCATCCCTACTACATAGTTGTTGGCAGATATAAGAGCCCATTCACACCAGGGTGGTTGCGGATCAGCGCGGTTACCGGGCTTATCTGAAAAGGGAGGTTTTGGCAGTTTTGCATTGCGTTTCAGCAGTGAAACGCAATTAAAAACGCCCAAAAACTGCGCTGGCCAGCGCAGCAAAAATAGCCCAGGGAGCAGTTCGGGCAGGGGGGTGGTTTGGATCTAGCGCGGTCGCGTGAACGTCCCCATAGCAATGTATGGGATCGTTCATGTTGGCGGATCCGTGCGGCCGAAACTGCTGCGGTGTGAACGGGGTCTAAAGGAGATTGTACAGTCAAATTTTAATAGGATGGACGGATTTATCAGCAAAATGTACAGTGGGGGAAATGTCTATACATTGGTCTTTTACCTCATCAGATTCACAGAATTACTTTCGCTTTAGTTGCAGTTTAGGAAACACGAGAGGACAGCAGGGGCGTCCCGAGGCTGGGTGACACCCGGAGCGGTAACCGAGTGTCACCCCGCCGAGACGTCGCTGCGCATGCGCGTGACGTCACCACGCGCGTGAGCGATTATGTCATCGCGCGGCAGTATTCTGATACCTGCCGGTGATGTATCGAAAGTGCTAACTTATCGAGTTGTGGGACCGCATGACTTCCGGTTTCCTCAGAACTACGATGTTTGCACACAAAACATGTTGTGCACGAGCGGCATCCATGGCATTGCCCTATACACATAGACCACAGCAATACAGTTATAAAATGATGTAGGATGACAGTAAGCCAGCGCGTTCTTTATCTCCGGTGCCCCACTCAATATGGCCGCCGCTTGAGTTGGGCACCTGAGATAAAGAACGTGCTGGCTTACTGTCATCCTAGATCATTTTATAACTTTATTGCTGTGGTCTATGTGTACAGTATAGGGCAATGCCGTGGATGGCGCTCGTGCACAACATGTTTTGTGTGCAAACATCGTAGTTCTGAGGAAACCGGAAGTCATGCGGTCCCACAACTCGATAAGTTCGTACTTTTGATCGATCACCGGCAGCCATCTTAGTGATGGACGCCAGCAGAGAGAGGAGGGGACAGTCACCCGGCGGGATAAGG
>NW_017306774.1:528797-530711 GCF_000935625.1 Nanorana parkeri | reverse complement strand
CCCCGCCGAGACGTCGCTGCGCATGCGCGTGACGTCACCACGCGCGTGAGCGATTATGTCATCGCGCGGCAGTATTCTGATACCTGCCGGTGATGTATCGAAAGTGCTAACTTATCGAGTTGTGGGACCGCATGACTTCCGGTTTCCTCAGAACTACGATGTTTGCACACAAAACATGTTGTGCACGAGCGGCATCCATGGCATTGCCCTATACACATAGACCACAGCAATACAGTTATAAAATGATGTAGGATGACAGTAAGCCAGCGCGTTCTTTATCTCCGGTGCCCCACTCAATATGGCCGCCGCTTGAGTTGGGCACCTGAGATAAAGAACGTGCTGGCTTACTGTCATCCTAGATCATTTTATAACTTTATTGCTGTGGTCTATGTGTACAGTATAGGGCAATGCCGTGGATGGCGCTCGTGCACAACATGTTTTGTGTGCAAACATCGTAGTTCTGAGGAAACCGGAAGTCATGCGGTCCCACAACTCGATAAGTTCGTACTTTTGATCGATCACCGGCAGCCATCTTAGTGATGGACGCCAGCAGAGAGAGGAGGGGACAGTCACCCGGCGGGATAAGGTATGCCACCGGGTCCCCTCCTCTCTCCTGATACTGTCGGGCGTTCGGTCCATGACCGAGCGCCCGACTTTTCAGAGGGGGGTGACACCAAAATGACTGTGAGTCATTTTGGTGTCACCCCTCCAATGGTGCCACCCGGGTGCGGGCCGCACCCCCCTTGTGACGCCACTGGAGGACAGAATGCCTATTACATACAGACATCACCATCAGACACTTTCCTCGTGAATAAAAGGAGGAAATAGCTGATCTGACCTTTGTAAATAGGCCTCAAAGTCAGAATTCTCAGACAGCGCGGCTGTCCTGAAGGTCCTGTCGCTGTAAATCTCCCTCTCTCCTCGTCTGTCACAAGTCCTTACAGATTCCTGATTAAGAATTTATAAATTGTTATCATGGAAAGCCATTAGGCAGAGATTAAATGGGGAATGACGCTCAAACTGGGCAGGCTGCTAATGGAGATATGCACTTTAATAGTTTGTCAAGCAGCAATAAGTGAAGCGCGGAGAGGCCGGGCAGTTCTCTGCAAACTCCCCGAAATAACCCACAACTGATGGGAACAACCATGGCCAAGGCGGATCATTGGGGAGCGGAGTGGTTGATAGTGTCATATATCATGTGTACTTACTCATAGCAGCTCAGCAAATCAAATTATTTCATCTTCATTGGCTGATGTTTTAATCCAGACGATGTCGGGCCACAGTCCCAAAGTGACATCAAACTAATTTAAGAGGACCTGTCACTTATTTTTTTCTTATCAGTTAGCTTGATGCATGTTATTAAAAATGTATCTGAAGCCAAAGCCATCATTTACAAACTTGCTGATAGAGTAGAAATGCTTAAAACTTCTCACATTTTTGAATTGCCATCTGTGTCCCATTGGGGAGATTTTCCTTCACTTTCTGCTCCGTAGACACATCAGGAAGTGAGAGGAAATCTATCAAATTGGGGGAAAGTCTCCTCTTAGACATTTGTCACAGGTGCAATGTCCTCCTGTTAGAAGACTTCCCATTTATTCCTTTTCTTGTTCCATAATTTAGGTTAGTTTTATTTATTCATTTTAAACTAGATTTATAGAACGTGTATATCACAGAAAGTATTCAAGATGGCTTGTGATACATGTGTATAAATCTGATGACAGATCCAGCAATTGACAATGCCTCGTGTCTATGTATACATCAAGTGTGTATTATAATTACACACGTAGACAGTAACTTTATTTCTTTTCTGATAAGAAATCTAAATTTGTGATTTCCCATCCCAAATAACACTTATTAAAAAAACATAGATAGGTTGCAGCACAAAATTATGTCATGGCGTAGACAAATGGGTTA
>NW_017306774.1:519576-528774 GCF_000935625.1 Nanorana parkeri | reverse complement strand
TGTCCCGATACCGATGCTAGTACCGGTATCGGGGCCAATACAGGGTATTTTCAGGAGTACTTGTACTCGTGAAAATGCCCCGAAACATAAAGCCGATACCGGCCCTTTAAACTTTGCAATAGATTCGGCTGCCAGAGGTCTTACGCTTGAAGGGGACCCCAGACAATCTGCTGGGGACCTCAGGCAGCTGTCCGGTTGTACATTACCTCCATCTACTTCCCGGTGCTAGCACAGCAAAAGACAGCCCCATATCCGCCTGTGCAGCCCCGGTGTTGGCACGAGCCCGACACCCACCCGTTAAGTACGGCAGCCACCTGTTCAGCAGAACACACACCTGTTCAGCATGGCAGCCACCTGCATGGAGAGTCCAGCACCCGCCCTCAGAGCCCTGGAGAGACCCGGGCGCAGCCCTGCTGACATCTGCATGGAGCTCTGGTGAGACCTGCACACAGTCCTAGTGAGAAACGGCCCTAAAATCATTAGTCTGTATTGTTTTACAAAAAATGTCACATGTCCCTTTAAGAAAAATTATTGGTAATTGGTATGGATGCACCGATACCAGTATTTCGGTATCGAGTACCGATATTCTTTTCCCGGTACTTGCCGATACCGAATACCGATACCGGAAGTCCCATTAAGGAAGCCAGGCGGCATGTAATGACTCGCCACCCGGCTTCCCCATTAGCAGGGAAGCTGTCCCCATGACTTCCTGTCACTAGGTGACGAGAAAACATGGAGCTGGCTTTCTGGCCAATCAGGAAGCCAGGTGCCGTGTTATGACAAGAGACGGAGGGAGCATGGCGCCAGCTTCCCGGCCAATCAGGAAGTGTAATGACGCGCTGCCCGGCTTCCTGATACTGGAAGTATTGGGCTATGCATCGGGGCATTTGGGTGAGTACTAGTAATGGTATAGGTGCATCTCTAGTAATTGGTATCAGCAAGTACCTCAGGAAAAGTACTTTTTTTTTTTTATGTACAACAATCCGCACTTATTCATGTACAAAAATATGGTGATCGGGGCAATCAGGGGTGCCATACCTTTCCAAGAGCAATTTTCTAACCAATCGTTGGCCAGAATGAGTGAAGCGCACTTTCACTATTGATTCCTCACAGGCGGAGCGCATTTGGTATGACTCCGCCTGTGACAAGAGCCGGCGCTATAGAGGAGTTATCGGCTTATGCGGCTCTGCTCCCTCCGCTGCCGCTTACTTTCTGTACTAAGAGACACAAAGTCACAAAAGAGTAATATAGAGACGTTTGGTACATAAATGATCTAATTATTTAGATAGAACAACTTCACAGGACCTAAAAGAGGGAACATTGTAAAAAAAACTGAATGATTTGGGTTCAAACACAGGACACCTGATGCTTATAATAAACAAAGTGCAGTGAATAGCGCCCACCATTATTCTTCCCCAATCACCATTCCATCTAAGCGTCACGTTCATTTTTGTTACCATTTACAGAATTGATTTTTGTGTTGAAGTGAATAGAAGTGAGTGAGCGAGAGGCACAGTAGTCCGCTCCCTCGGAGAACAATAATTCAAGAGCTCAAACAGAATAATGTATCAAATCAATGTTTTGATCTCAACATTACATGGACCAAAATATTGAATATTTTATTTTTTGCTTCTTTAACTTGTTTATATATTCTATGTTTTATAATCTAATACATAAATTGACAGATTTCGCAATGGCTTGTAGTCCAGATATTATCGATTCAGTCAAGAAAAACAACAAAAGTGCACTTACGCCAACCCTGAACCATCCAGGCAAGCTCCATAAGGAGCCTGAAGATGTATTGAGTTTCTTTAGCTCCGAAGGGCAACGCTATAGGATGGGGGTGTTGCCAGCGGCACTCCAAGCTGTTAAAGTGCAAGTCCAGCCAACATGGCTTTTCTTCCTTTGGATAGAGTGGTGGAAGATTAGAACCCCTGTTGGGTTTTAATGCAATCGGGGGCTCTGTCAATACAACGATGGTTCCACCAGAAGGGACTACAAAACTGACTGGAGTTGTTGGCTTTGCTACTCTACTCAAGAAAAAAATCTTTGTGTTGCTGTTGAAGAGTCCCCTTAACTTCCTGTCTATTATTATTATTACATAGTATTTATATAGCGCCAACAGTGTGCGCAGCGCTTTACAATATAAGGAAGACATTACAGTTACAATACAATACAAGACAAGATGGTAAGGAGGGCCCTGCCCCTGAGGGCTTACAATCTAAAAGAGGAGGGGGAAATGATACATGAGGTAGCTGTGGTAGCTGTGGGAATGAATTATGTGAGAATGTGAAGGTTCAGTGGTTAGGTTGAGGTGGGATAGGCTTCCCTGAAGAGAAGAGTCTTTAGGCAATGCCTAAAGGCAGTCAAGGTGGGAGATAGATGGACAGGTTGGGGTAAGGAGTTCCAGAGGATGGGAGAGACTCAAGAGAAGTCCTGGAGGCGAGTATGGGAGGAGTGGACAAGGGAGCTGGAAAGCAGGAGGTCAATTGTCAGCAGGACAGGAAGTGAGAGGAAATTTCCTTTATGGAGCCCCACATAGCAGTAAGAACCTCACTGTGGTATTAAAGTGATATTAAAGCCCACATATTTTAGGCTTTTTCCAAATGCTGATGAAATAACTTACAATGGACGCTGCTCCTTGATGTTTAAATGTTTTAGCTGTTCTCGCGAGGACTGGTCTTGATATCCTGTTTTAGGGTGGCTCCTTTCCCTTGTTGCGTCCTATGGAGCCACCATTGTGTGTGCTAGTAAGCCATATGTGGCTCCACAAACACACAGCCACAGCGAGGCAAGCGCTCCCTACCCTCATCCCCTTCATCCCCTTCCTCTTCTAAGCTAGTAAATGGACAGTTGCTGGTAACTGCTCTGTCCCTTGTGATCTTGTACTGGACAGGAAGTTCAGGGAAGCGGAGCTGGGAGAGTTTTGAAACATGATGACTGTAAGTGTTTGAGCAAAAATGTGAAGCAATACTTTGCTGGCCAATGTATATTTGGTTTGATTTGGATTCATTATTGGGGGGAAAAAAAGAGTTTACTCCTATCCCACTCATATCCAATACTAAAAATAGATGGACATACACTTAAAATCCAAGAGATGCGGATGAGAAGGTGCACCACACCGATGGTCCAAATAATTAGATCATCGTTTATCCGAAATAAATATTCCAACGCGTTTCAGGGGTCCAAAGTCCAGAGGGACATCGTCCTTGATCAGTTTTGTTCTTGATTTCTCTATTTAGCAATCCAGTTGATGCCGAGTTTCCACCAGTAACAGGATTGCTAGCCTGACATTGCCCAAAGTGGACAGAACTAGGGATGCACCGATACTAGTATTGGTGCCGATGCTGAGTATTTGGAGCGAGTACTCGCCCAAATGCTCCGATGCGTGTCATTACATGCTGCCCGGGAAGCCGGCCAATCAGGAAGCTGGGCAGAGTGTAATGACGCGCTGCCCGGCTTCCTGATTGGTCGGAAACTGGCCAATCAGGAAGCCAGACGCTGTGTAATGACGCGGCACCCGGCTTTATGATTGGTCGGGAAGCCGGCTTCATGCTCCCTCGTCACCTCACTACACAGCGCCCGGCTTCCTGATTGGCCAGAAAGTCGGCTGCATGCTTTCTCGTCACCTGTGACGAGAAGCATAGGGACAGCTTCAGTGCTAATCGGGAAGCCAGGTGGTCAGTCATTACATGCCGCCTGGCTTCCTGATTGGCCGGGAAGCTGGCTCCATGCTCCCTCGCCTCTTGTCATAACACGGCACCCGGCTTCCTGATTGGCCAGAAAGCCGGCTCCATGTTTTCTCGTCACCTAGTGACCACGAAGCATGGGGACAGCTTCCCTGCTAATCAGGAAGCCAGGTGGTGAGTCATTACACGCCACCTGGCTTCCTGAATGGGACTTCCGGTACTCGGTATTTGGTATTGGTGAGTACCGGGAAAAAAATATCGGTACTCGTACTCGGTACCGAAATACCGGCATTGGTGCATCCCTACACAGAACAATACTGGTGGAAAATAACTACAGGTGGTGAGTACTGCAAAACGGAGACAGGAGCAAGGGGTCTCATTTATCAAAGTGCATGAAAGGCAAACTGTGCTGCATAGAGGAAGTCGAGTCTTCTTTTCATGTTGAAGTCCATGGTCCCATCGCACTCCTGACCGCCAAATCCCTTTGAATAGCGGGTGCTGCAGTAGTCAACGGGTGACATCCGTTATAATCACAAGTAAAGATAAAGACACCGGCACTCCAAATTCATGAGCAAGCGTCTATTTATTGACGTGCGGCATAGATGAGGGCTTTAAACTCCAAGATGGATAGGGAAAGAGTTAGGAATTGTGGCATGGCGCTCATGATGCAGGATTTAACAAGTCAATGGGTGCCTCTGTTCAACCAAAGTCTACCTAATACTAAAATATCAATTTTTGGTTTATTTACAAATATATGAGGACGCACATCCTGTCATGCAGACTGTTGTAGATCATGGACCCCGAAGGTACAGTATATATTGACACTCTGAATAGTCGAAATAATTATCTAAATTCCGAGGAACAATCGTATTAATAGCAGTGTTTCACTTATGAGTGAAGGCGCCACAATTGCTGGGCATTAAGCAGCATCTACTTTTCGGGACATACTAATTGGATGGATGAAAGAGGGAAGAGCTATCGGAAGACTTTGAAATGAGATTGTGAATAAAGATCTCGCTTGCTCTGAATTGCTTGCGCAGAAAAGCAATTAAAAATGCTATTAACGGCTGCGAACTGCATCTGGAACGGAAGAACACACGTTGGAAAATAATTAGAATTAACCCCGTTTCTCCTGGGAAATACTGAGGCCTCGTGCTGCGGTCTCTTAGAATGAGCTGCTCCTGATTGTGATTTTTAGAGATTTTGCTCATATAAAGTTTTTGTCATCTTTATAGTCTGGTGCCCAGGTACCTGCCTTTTATAATGAGCAGAAAATATCTCCCGGCAATGTGAAACAAGAAATAACGGATGTTAAGGGAGAACTATGGGGTCGGGGCTTTCCCCCATAGTTCTAAGGGTAACGAGGGGGCACAAACTAGCGTCCTCCCGTCACCCTAAGCTCAATATATAGGGAGCTACAGCTCGCGGTATACTGAGACGCCGCAGCCATTACTGTCAAGATCCACCCAGCTGCGTGATTGACAGCTGGCTCTGCCTATCTAGAGGCAAAGCCAGCAGTGCCCGCCCCCTCCCCCGCCCGTTCCGCCAGTCAGCACTGGAGGAAACCGAGCGGGAATCCCTGCAGGGAGCCGCGAGTGGCAGTCACGGCTCTCTGCAGGGATAGTTCGAGAAGTGAGCGAGCGGCAGTGTGTGTTCGCTCACTTCCCGATCTATTGAGCCGACCTGTGACAGTTTCATTGCCACAGGTCGGCTAGAACCATGAGGCTGAGTGATTTTCACTCGCCTCATAGTACTCCTTTAACGGTGGCTGTGTCACCTGCAGATGTCTCACTGTCAACTGGGAACATTACATATGACCATCTGTGAACCTGCTAGCAAAATCTCCATTGACTCTAAATAGTAACACTTGTGTGTTCCCTTTCCCCGTTCTCCACAGAAAAGGGAAAGATTGGTACCCACACCAGCAAGTTAGCAAAAGTTGAAATGCAGTGTCACGCACCCCGGAAAGTCAGACGAGCTCATTGTGGCCCCTACAGGAAAAATAGACATCATGATCCTAATCGGGGACACTCAAAGGAGACCATAAGACCTGCCTTAGGTCCATACTGTATGTCATATTTCCCGGGCTACTGCAAGAGCCGTGCTGCAGCACTGTTGTTGGGATCCACCCTGCTGCCTGATTGACAGCTGGCCCCGCCTCTCTAGATCCAGAGCCAGCTGTGCCCGCCCCTCCCCTGTCTGTCGCTTCAGTAAGTGCTGGATGTATACACTCGGTGTATATAATAATCCGGCCACTCGGTGTATATAATAATCCGGCCACTCAGTGTATATAATAATCTGGCCACTCAGTGTATATAATAATCCGGCCACTCGGTGTATATAATAATCCGGCCACTCGGTGTATATAATAATCCGGCCACTCGGTGTATATAATAATCCGGCCACTCGGTGTATATAATAATCCGGCCACTCGGTGTATATAATAATCCGGCCACTCGGTGTATATAATAATCCGGCCACTCAGTGTATATAATAATCCGGCCACTCAGTGTATATAATAATCCGGCCACTCGGTGTATATAATAATCCGGCCACTCGGTGTATATAATAATCCGGCCACTCGGTGTATATAATAATCCGGCCACTCGGTGTATATAATAATCCGGCCACTCGGTGTATATAATAATCCGGCCACTCGGTGTATATAATAATCCGGCCACTCGGTGTATATAATAATCCGGCCACTCGGTGTATATAATAATCCGGCCACTCGGTGTATATAATAATCCGGCCACTCGGTGTATATAATAATCCGGCCACTCGGTGTATATAATAATCCGGCCACTCGGTGTATATAATAATCCGGCCACTCGGTGTATATAATAATCCGGCCACTCAGTGTATATAATAATCCGGCCACTCGGTGTATATAATAATCCGGCCACTCAGTGTATATAATAATCCGGCCACTCAGTGTATATAATAATCCGGCCACTCGGTGTATATAATAATCCGGCCACTCGGTGTATATAATAATCCGGCCACACTATACATATGACAAAAAATGAACATTGGATGCAGTGAGAAAAATGTAATATGGCAAAATCTGTTTAGTTGTGAAACATGGAGACTTTTAGTGACTGATATTTCCAGGGACAAATCTTCAAAACCTAAAACTGAATATTAGGGAGATTGTGAACTGCAAAGTAGATGTGTATTGCCCTGTATAGTGACCGTCCATCGCAATCTGAATTGTGGAATCTGGAAAGTAGAACAACCAAATGCTTTGTACCATCTCCAGTGGTGTGATTCCTATGCTTGAGTTCCCAGGTACACACACCTGCCAGAGCATTTATGGGGGGGGGACGACTTCACCCTCTCTATAAGGCGATCCTTAAAAACCCATCTCTTCAGGGAAGCCGATCTCATCTCAACATAACTGCCCTTTTACTTCTTCCAATAACTCAATCTAAACAATTATTACCTTTTTGTACCACTTGCCCCTCCTACTAGATTGTAAGCTCTCACGTGCAGGGTCCTCCCAACCCTATTGTTCTGAAACTGTATTGTATTGTAAATTGTATTGTAACTGTACTGCCTGCACTATTTTGCCAAACGCTGAGCAAATTGTTGGCGCTATATAAATCCTGTATTATAATAATATTAATAATAATAATGTTACAATTTATATTATGAAGAACAGGAGGCCCAAGAACACCCCAGGGAGGGCTTAAAACTCCAAGATGGATAGGGAAAGAGTTAGGAATTGTGGCATGGCGCTCATGATGCAGGATTTAACAAGTCAATGGGTGCCTCTGTTCAACCAAAGTCTACCTAATACTAAAATATCAATTTTTGGTTTATTTACAAATATATGAGGACGCACATCCTGTCATGCAGACTGTTGTAGATCATGGACCCGGAACGTACAGTAAAAATTGACACATGCGTGTTTTGTACGCTTACAGATCCACCGCTGGTCAACCTGACCGTGGAGCCGCAGCCCGTGCTGGAGGATAACGTGGTGAAGTTTCACTGTGCAGCCAAAGCCAACCCAGCAGTTACACAATACAGGTAAGAGCGGTCCCTTCTTGTAGGGATGATGACCCAGTCACTGGGCATTTTATGGTGCTTTCGACACAGCAACCCGCCAGGGAAAAGTACGACCCGTTTTGCCTGTAAATACTGCAAATGTAAACGCCGCCTCACAAGGAAGGGAAGCCTCCTTAGGCAGATCTATTTTGGATGGAACTTAGCTTGCTAAAGCACTATGTATCAGAAACAATTTTATATATGTGTGTGTGTGTATACTGTATGTATCTATATACAGTATATATCAATGTATCTATATATAAAGTTTTTGTCATCTTTATAGTCTGGTGCCCAGGTACCTGCCTTTTATAATGAGCAGAAAATATCTCCCGGCAATGTGAAACAAGAAATAACGGATGTTAAGGGATAACTATGGGGTCGGGGCTTTCCCCCATAGTTCTAAGGGTAACGAGGGGGCACAAACTAGCGTCCTCCCGTCACCCTAAGCTCAATATATAGGGAGCTACAGCTCGCGGTATACTGAGACGCCGCAGCCATTACTGTCAAGATCCACCCAGCTGCGTGATTGACAGCTGGCTCTGCCTATCTAGAGGCAAAGCCAGCAGTGCCCGCCCCCTCCCCCGCCCGTTCCGCCAGTCAGCACTGGAGGAAACCGAGCGGGAATCCCTGCAGGGAGCCGCGAGTGGCAGTCACGGCTCTCTGCAGGGATAGTTCGAGAAGTGAGCGAGCGGCAGTGTGTGTTCGCTCACTTCCCGATCTATTGAGCCGACCTGTGACAGTTTCATTGCCACAGGTCGGCTAGAACCATGAGGCTGAGTGATTTTCACTCGCCTCATAGTACTCCTTTAACGGTGGCTGTGTCACCTGCAGATGTCTCACTGTCAACTGGGAACATTACATATGACCATCTGTGAACCTGCTAGCAAAATCTCCATTGACTCTAAATAGTAACACTTGTGTGTTCCCTTTCCCCGTTCTCCACAGAAAAGGGAAAGATTGGTACCCACACCAGCAAGTTAGCAAAAGTTGAAATGCAGTGTCACGCACCCCGGAAAGTCAGACGAGCTCATTGTGGCCCCTACAGGAAAAATAGACATCATGATCCTAATCGGGGACACTCAAAGGAGACCATAAGACCTGCCTTAGGTCCATACTGTATGTCATATTTCCCGGGCTACTGCAAGAGCCGTGCTGCAGCACTGTTGTTGGGATCCACCCTGCTGCCTGATTGACAGCTGGCCCCGCCTCTCTAGATCCAGAGCCAGCTGTGCCCGCCCCTCCCCTGTCTGTCGCTTCAGTAAGTGCTGGATGTATACACTCGGTGTATATAATAATCCGGCCACTCGGTGTATATAATAATCCGGCCACTCAGTGTATATAATAATCTGGCCACTCAGTGTATATAATAATCCGGCCACTCAGTGTATATAATAATCCGGCCACTCAGTGTATATAATAATCCGGCCACTCAGTGTATATAATAATCCGGCCACTC
>NW_017306774.1:502020-518025 GCF_000935625.1 Nanorana parkeri | reverse complement strand
CCCACCCTCCCTTACAAGAAATAACAGCGTGTATAAAAAAAAGAATAATATTCAGAAGGAGGAATGTAATGAATGCGTTCGAGGAGACACGTGTGCTCCTGCGCTTACACATCCAACAGTAATTCCCATGTACGGATGCAGCTCGTTTGTTATCTCCAAGATACAAAAAGGCCTTAAATTTGCAGCCACTTCATCCTAAAGAGCCAACGCTGCTCTAGGTCGCTCGCGCTGCGTTCGTGATGTATCTGAGCCATTAAATCCCCTCTATAAATAGAAGGCATGCATTAGCGGATATCGTGGCAGGTATGGATAATGACAGTACTCACCAATATGGACTGCTTTATGCACATTAACCTATTTTACCGCATCGCAGCGGGAAGATGCCTGTACAAGAGACTAAACTGCGGTCTTGGAAGCGAAACAGGAGAGAGGGAAGGGTGAGAAGGTCAGGAGAAGAGTATTTCCTGCTCTATGGAAGGGACATGGTGGATGTTGTATTGAGAAATCTAGTGAGAAGGTCAGGAGAAGAGTATTTCCTGCTCTATGGAAGGGACATGGTGGATGTTGTATTGAGAAATCTAGTGAGAAGGTCAGGAGAAGAGTATTTCCTGCTCTATGGAAGGGACATGGTGGATGTTGTATTTGGAAATCTAGTGAGAAGGTCAGGAGAAGAGTGTTTCCTGCTCTATGGAAGGGACATGGTGGATGTTGTATTTGGAAATCTAGTAGGAAGGTCAGGAGAAGAGTGTTTCCTGCTCTATGGAAGGGTCATGGTGGATGTTGTATTCAGAAATGTAGTGAGAAGGTCAGGAGAAGAGTATTTCCTGCTGTATGGAAGGGACATGGTGGATGTTGTATTGAGAAATGTAGTGAGAAGGTCAGGAGAAGAGTGTTTCCAACTCTATGGAAGGGACATGGTGGATGTTGTATTTGGAAATGTAGTAAGAAGGTCCAGAGCAGAGTATTTTCCACCCTGTAAAGGGGTCACATTGGACAGCGTAATCAGAAAGATAGAGAGAGGTCAGAGAAAAGTATGTCCTGCTGTTTGGAAGGGTCATATTGGACAGTGTACTTAGAAAGGTAGAGAGAAGGTCAAGAACACCCTATAAAGGGGACACATTGGTCAGAGTAATCGGAAAGGTAGAGAGGTCAGGAGCAGAGTATTTTCCACCCTATGGAAGGGTCACTTGGCCAGTGAAGTTCATCAACACAAAGCACACATTGTAAAATGCTGTCTCCAGGCACAGAATGTTGCTAGAGTGACAGGTGCCCTTTATTTCTGAACTCCCCACATCTACATGACACTCTGTATTGCTCCCTTCTCATTATACGTGGAATGAGTAAGTAGACGGCATCGTAAGACAGACAGCTGTAGTCATTAAGGGTGCAGTATTTTATCTCGCCAGAGCAGTATTGGCTTCTCGGATATACGCGGCTTAGGGTTGTTTACACGCGTGTGACAGTAATGTGGGGAAACAGATGTGTGCACCTCATGGCTCATGACTTGTATTACTCTTATGATCAAAGCAAAAGGGCCCCAGCTGTATGAAGCGCAACACGCAGCCTCTTGTAAAGGTTAATTATTACGGTGAAATAGCGGCAGAAAAAGGAAAGCTTCTCTCCGCCGAGAGAGATAAAAGGAATCAAAGCATTGCTACTTTATAAACTTGAGAGACAGAGGGTTACATACAACTAAATGGAGGCACAATATGTACAAGTGCTCGCTGTCAGTATGAACAAGGAACTTCCATTCTTATTTATAATAGCTTGTGTAAAAGCAAGTGGAGCTGTTCTGGTCAGCAGAGTTATTCCAGCGGTCCAACGGTGAAAACATCTGGATCCCGGCTTCAGTTACTGCCAACTCTCTATCTACCGTACTTGTAGTTTGAATGTTCTGAGCTTGTTGCTTTTAGTTAGGCTGCTTTGTCCAGTTTTTTTTTTTTCCAAATTCTTTATTCATAAACAAGAGGGTGGGATACAGAGAGAATACGCAAAAAGGAGTTGTACAGACAAACAAACAACAGAAAACAAAGTAGCAAAAGAGTGAACGACATACAACACACCAGGAGAGGGAAGGGGAAATTCCAGGTATCAGTCAGTTCCAGGCCGTCCGGCATGGATCACTTCTAGCCGTACCCCAGCAGGGCAACAATGCCCCTTATTTGAGCCATTCTATCCCTCTCTTCAGTCCCGGCACACATTAGAGAAGTCAGCTGAGACTCTGAACAGGTACCAAGTAGCCCATGTAGCAACAAATCTGGCCTGGGTCCCGTTCAATGAGGAGGTCAGGTCTTCCATCAGTTTGACCTCCTCCACTCGTCTAGCCCACATCTCGATAGACGGCTGGAGGGACTGCTTTCATAAAGCCGGAATGCAGGCCTTTGCCGCGTTCAGCATGTGAATCAGCAATGAGCGGCGATAGCTTTTGTGTGAAAGTGGAGCCAAGTGGAGGAGATACACCGAGGGTGTGAACGGGAGTGTAAGGCCTGTAATTTTGCCTATCAGTGTGGCAATCTGGGACCAGAAAGGCCTGACTTTCGGGCAGGACCAGAACACATGCAATATTGAGCCTGGTTCTTCTCCACAGCGCCAACAAGCTTCGGACACAGAGGGGTCTCCAGACTCCAGCTTTTGGTGGACGGCGGCGTGGGGGACTCAACAGTTAGTACTATGGACATTGGCTACTGAGTCACAACCCCCTGCCTGTCTACATCAATTACAATGAGACCCCCCCGTGGAGAGCTATGCGATCCAAGATCGTGCGGTCCTGCACAATGCAGGCTGTGATTGCCGCGCGGTCCCATTGAATTCAATGGGGTGACATCCGCATGGCAATCGCAGAAAAAAAGGTACATGTACCTTCTTTTTTTGTTCAGAAGCCCGGGTGGAAAATTGCGGCGGGAAACCACGCGATCTGCCCGACGCGACTGGGGTGCCATTAGAAAATAATGGCAGCCAAAGCGCAATTGGTGCACACCTAGGCGATTCCTGACCACGCGGCAATCCGCACGGAATTGTGCACGATTGCCGCGCGCTGAGGTGCCGCGTAGGTGTGCACCGGCCCTTAGAGATATCCTGAAGACCTTTTCTATATAGTGAATGAGGAGACCTCTACGTCCTGTGGACAATAAAAGAGTGACTCTTGAAAGGCTGATAGTGAGACAGTCGGGTTGATTTACTAAAGTCAAATAGCCTGTTGAATTTGCTATGGAATTTGCACTTTGCAGGGAAAGTTTCCCCTTAGTTTAGTGAATGAGCTGAAGCTCTGCTGACCTCCATTACTGGAGCAGGCAGCATCTGGAGCAGCTGTGCATGGCAACCAATCAGCTTCTCTCTTTCATTTCCAAATCTTAACTGAACAAACTGAAGAGACAAGCTGATTGGTTGCCATTCACAGCTGCTCCAGTTTTGATAAATTTCCCCCAGGGTGTTTTATTTCCTTTGATCGTATTCTTTGCAAAGTGAAATTTCACCACATTCACCAAGTTAAGGGGAACTTCCCCTTGCAATGTGAACAGCCTATTTATCTTCAGTAAATGAACCCCAATTGCGTCTCTGCTCCTTTAGTAAATGAACCCCATTGAGTCTCTGCTCCTTTAGTACATGAACCCCATTGCGTCTCTGCTCCTTTAGTACATGAACCCCATTGCGTCTCTGCTCCTTTAGTAAATGAACCCCATTGAGTCTCTGCTCCTTTAGTACATAAACGACATTGCGTCTCTGCTCCTTTAGTAAATGAACCCCATTGAGTCTCTGCTCCTTTAGTACATAAACGACATTGCGTCTCTGCTCCTTTAGTAAATGAACCCCATTGCGTCTCTGCTCCTTTAGTACATGAACCCCATTGCGTCTCTGCTCCTTCAGTAAATGAACCCCAATTGAGTCTCTGCTCCTTCAGTAAATGAACCCCAATTAAGTATCTGCTCCTTTTGTAAATTAACCCCATTGAGTCTCTGCTCTTTCAGTAAATGAACCCCATTGCGTCTCTGCTCCTTTAGTAAATTAACCCCATTGAGTCTCTGCTCCTTTAGTAAATGAACCCCAATTAAGTCTCTGCTCCTTTAGTAAATGAACCCCAATTAAGTATCTGCTCCTTTAGTAAATGAACCCCAATTAAGTCTCTGCTCCTTTAGTAAATGAACCCCAATTAAGTCTCTGCTCCTTTAGTAAATGAACCCCAATTAAGTCTCTGCTCCTTTAGTAAATGAACCCCATTGAGTCTCGGCTCCTTTAGTACATTAATCCCACCGTAGAGGAAGGATTGGGCTTTATAAATGTGGTACACAGGTATGGATTTTATACGTAGGATGTGGAAATGAAAAGCCTCCAGAGACTCGACTACAAGAACAGCCTTAAAAAGGCGTCAAAAGACAAAGTTCAAATGAGGATTGTCTTCCTTCTAGCAGAAGAGACAAAAGCAGGTTCCATAGGTTTGCTGTCATTTTTGCAGGGACACAAAACGGTGTAGACGATCTGTTTGAAGACCACAACAAAAGAGCTGAGGCTTCCAATGAGCCACTCTGGGTTTCAAACTGACAACATGTTTAAAAATAAATTGTGATAAAAGAAAATGTAATCACTCCAACTTCCCATGGGGAACCAAGGGCCCGTTCTTCAACCAATATTATTAGGCAGATGCCCCTAACACACTGTAGACACATCGTATGTCCATCAAAAAAAATTAAAGTATGATATGCAATGGACATGATTTTTGCATTTAGATGCCTTAATTATCAAAAGCTGTGGAACCAGCACACGATGATCTTCCAAAGAAATGCAAACTTTATTCCACGTGCATCTATACACAACACAATGCGTTTCTGCCTTACTCAGCCTTAGTCCAGCTATGAGTAAGGCAGAACAGTGGTTCTGCCTTACTCATAGCTGGACTAAGGCTGCGTCAGTGCTTGTGCTTTGTATACATGCATGTGGAATAAAGTTTGAATTTCTTTGGAAGATCATTGTGTGCCGGTTCCACAGTTTCAGAGCTTATTACTCCGGAAGAGAGTCATCCGTGCACCGAATGTGGATTGCGGGGGACGTATGATAGGGGTGAGCTGTGCGCTTTGTGTTTTCAGTTTACTTTCTGCAAATAGTAATTAAATACAAATTACGTTTTTTTCAAGCACAACATCACTACGTTTCCTTTATACTGGTATCCCAAATCAAGCAACTGACAGGGTAGAATTAGCTATCTACTAGACATGTGCACTGCCAAAAAATTTGTTTAGTTTCGTTTCGTTTTAAATTCGGATTTGTGTTATTTCGTTTTTCGGGATTCGGGTGTGAAGGTCAATTCGGATTCGGAATTCGGATTCGGACGAAATTCGGTAGCGGTAGGTCGAACGTTCGTTTTTTTTTCTGTTCTTATTCGTTTATTATTCGTTTCGTTCGTTCGTTTGCAGCAAAGTGACATTTAAGGGGGAAAAAATATTTTTCAACGAACGAAACGCATAAGAAACGAATAAGAACCGAAAACGAAACGAACGTTCGAACTACCGCTACCGAATTTCAGAAATGGAAATTCGGATTCGTTTGCATTCGTTATGTCTGTAATTCGGAATTCGGATACATCCGAATTTCCGAAAATTCGTCCGAATTTCGATTCGGAACGAAACGAACGGCACATGTCTACTATCTACAGGGTAGAAATACAGCTTATGAAGAAAGAAGTTTTGCCTAATCTAGTTTCACTGTGGCAGATGAGCTGACCAATGACAATGAAGGAGGAGTGGCCACCAAAGTGATAAAACTCAAATTCAGGGACATGTGTTGGCCAGTTAAGCTACTTTTTTATGTTCAACCCTCGAGCTGAAAGGGTGCCGACAGCGGCACCCAATGTGTGAATCTGCATTATGTATGGCCAGCTTTAGAGGCACATGCAAACCCTAAAAGACTGGGATTTTATCCAAAGCTCTATAAGGCCCCCTTTAGACTTCTGTGTCTGTGCGGCAATGCACGGTGCTATGTGCGATGCCATTAAATGGCTTAAAGGTGACCTGGTATCAGCTTGTAAAGTAGAGTTCACAGCGTGAGAGGAAGAAGCAGTAGTAGAAGCCAATCAGATCACGTGCTGACCAGAAGCATGCTGATGACAGAGAGATGATCTCATCACTGTGCTGCTTCTCCTCTCACCGTCCAGTCACAGGCTGGGGGCGGGTCCAGGACAACCTGGGCTTAGAGAAGGTGGGTTGAATGATGCTGGCCATCAGACTGAGGACATCTAGAGATCCCCCGATCCTTGAAGTAAAGGTGAATATTGCAGTAAAAGCCAGTTTTGTAGTTTTATCTGTCAATGGACTATTTATTTCTATCTTGACATTCGTGGCTTTCATTCTGCTTTAAATAAAAACGTGGAATTGGTTTCATTCCTGAATCTGCTCCTTTTGCTACGATAGGAGACCGGATCATTCGTACAGCAAGTTACGTTAGTGGTGATTTAAATGTGGGCTCCCACGTACAACACATATTGACGTTGCAATAAATTGAAAGCATTGGAGCATTTAATACCTGGCTCCTCCGCCATTATTAAGAGGAGACTCGTCATTTAAGATAAGTTTAATAGGTTTGCAGATTTGTAGAGCCGAGAGCCAAGCTTAGAAGTGCAAGGTAACACCCTATCTCGGAAAATCCGAGAACGGATTTCATTTTGGTGATTGATGCCCCATCTACCTAAAGCTGACACGCAGAACTATTTAAAAGTGCAGATTGAAAAGTGGGTTCGCCTGCGATTCCATCCAGCCGCTCTGTTCATTAAGAAGCGAGCGGTGCCTATTGTAATCTGGAGCTGCACTGCAGCCGCCCACACCTCCGGGAAAGGTTAATTGATACAAATAAGTGTTTGTTCAGAGTCTTGATCGCCCCATTCAAGCAGAATATTTCTTCATGAAAAAGTCATTTTGCATTACGGTGACGCCGGAACATCGTCCATATGCAATTTGTTTTATTTACCATCAATTTGCTGATTAGACTCGACGCCGTTCCTAGAATTCGCACGGAAGGGAGCTGTACGTGGCACGGAGGCTTCTGTGCTAAACAAAGTGCAAAGGCGAGGGAAAAAAAGCAAGAAAGATCTTTATCAATACATTGCCAACATCTTTGTGCAACATGTATGATATTAATGTGTATAATGTATTATAAAAAAATTATATTGGCTCTGCCTCTAGATAGGCCGAGCCAGCTGTCACTCACGCAGCTGGGCGGATCTCGACATCGATGTCGGGATCCGCTCCGGCTGCGGCGTCCCCCTGATTTCTCTTTAGACTACTAGTAAATATTAGCACAGAGGTCAGGATAACCACGCCAAGATCTGCCCGTCCTGTTGGTCCACCTGAGTTACACTCACTCCCCCATCAGCCTATAGAACAGAGCCTTGCACTGAGGTTTAAGCTTCTCTATGCTGCCCATCAACTCTTTTTTAGGACCGGTGTTGATGGGAACAGAGAAAGATAGCTGCAGAGATAATGATAGTTAAGCTTGTCCTCTGGAACTGGAACAATGTTATGCCGCATTAACACTCATTGTTATGTCTCTTAATGTATGGTAAACCTTTTGTGTATTTGAATGGTCCATTTATTATCAATGCCAGACCAACTCGCATACAATGAGAAAACACACTTGCCCCGGTGCAGCGCATGAAATAAATGGAACACATGTTGTCTTGCGGCGCTTTGGGAATAAACTCGCATTTCAATTCAGAATGTGGATGCACGTTGAGGGCCCACTGAAAATGAACTGGTAATGTACCACAACGCGGGCCAAAACGCCAACAAAGAACATCCTCCGATCTGCTGGGGGGACTCTTCACAAGACGTTCGAGTGTGTCTGTAGGATGAGAAGACCTGGCTCCCAATCGGCGTTCCAATTCACCCCAAAGGTGTTCAGTAGGGTTGAGGTCAGGACTCTGTGCAGGACACTCGAGTTCCTTCACACCAGGCTGGTCACCCCATGTCTTTATGAAGCTGGCTTTGTACACAGGGGGCAGTCATGGTGGGACAGAAAAGGGTCTTCACCAAACTCTTACCACAAGGTGGGGAGAGCACAATTGCCTTGGCTTCTTACATCTCTTTGAGACTCCAGGGCTGAGGACCTCACCTTTCTGTTGTGATCTTTACAAGTAACTCCCTGTTTTTAGATTTTCACTGAGTTTACATTATAAACTCATTAAAACATGTTGGATGAGAAGACCCAGCATGCAATCTGTTCCAATGCACCCCAAAGGTGCTCAGTTGGATTGAGGTCGGCGCTCTGTGCAGGACACTCGAGTTCCTCCACACCAGACTGGTCACACCGTGTCTTTATGGAGCTGGCTTTGTACACAGGGGACAGTCATGGTGGAACAGAAAAGGGTCTTCACCAAACTGTGACCACAAGGCCGGAAGATCACAATTGTCTACAATGTCTTTGTAGGATGGAGGATGAACAGGACCCTTCACTGGAGACACCTGAACTCCATCATTTGGAGGGGGGTGGTCAGGTGTCGCCAAACTGTGACCACAAGGCCGGAGAGCACAATTGTCTACAATGTCTCTGTATGCTGGAGGATTAACAGAACCTTCACTGGAAACACCTGAACTTGATCATTGGGAGGGGGGGGGGTTCACATACTTTTGGCCATATGTCATATCTGCTGCCAAGACTAATGTGCAGAGCCATATCTTCTGGCAGGTCTGATATGCTGATGGAAAAGTTATTCAGGGTCTCTACCCTGTGCATTATTCTTCCTGGCATTTGCCTTTATGGCTGCTCACATCTGTCACCCTTTATCCTGAAGAACATTATTTCCAATGATCCACGCCAGTGCAGTGTTTTCAACATGAATAATAAACATGCCGTCCGGGAGGGCTGAGCACATTCACTGCACTCATAACTGAAAGTAACCTGGAATGAGAAGGATAGACGGGCCCCCAAGTCTGTCACTGCCAGTTGCCTGGCTGTCATTCCTATCCAATGGCCTCAATATGTTAATGTCACTGATTTGGAATATGTTGTTGCGTGTTAAAATCTAATGACAACTTCCCTTTAATGCTGAAGTCTAATCTGCTTATATTTTGCATTTCCTGGTCACTCACACACATCAAAATGCTAAAAACCTTTTCCATTTTCATTACATACCTGACTATAAACCCAGTGATGTCATCATTGGATCTCCGTGCTTCTTTATGCAATGCAGGCAGATCATGGCTGGTGGGAGGAGCCAGCAGGGTGCTGTACATAGCTTCCTGAAACCATCACAGCACCCTGCCTCAATACTTGTCTCAAGAACCCTCAGCCCTGATGCAAGCAGTGGGCTGGATCTTGGGAGGTGTTATGCAAATATAAAAATACCTTGATGGATAAATGTTGGTCTGGAGGAGTGGGTGTTCATAGGCAGGCTGTATTTGCATGCAGACCGCCCCTAGGTAACGCCCACATGTGATACTGAGCCTCCATTATTGAACGAACCGAAATGCAGTAAATTAAAGTGACAGTCAGGCTGGGGAAGATGCGCTAGATGATGCTGGATGTCCTCTAGCCAGGAAATGAGGCGGAGCTCTATCTGACTTGTTGCAGCTTCTAATGCACATTGTGAGGAGCTCCCAGTGTGCAGTGACATCAGAGGAAAAAGGAGAGGAGCCGGTACAACTGTGCAAGACGGAAGGGAAGGACGGAGGTCAGATAGAAGACTGAAGGGAAGGACGGAGGTCAGATAGAAGACAGAAGGGAAGGACGGAGGTCAGATAGAAGACTGAAGGGAAGGACGGAGGTCAGATAGAAGACTGAAGGGAAGGCAGAGGTTGGATAGAAGACTTATATGAGTAGAATAGCCATCTCCCACACATGAAGGGTTCTATTGCCTCCATCGGGCGGAGTAGTCCCCGGCAGGGTCATTTCTCCATCATCCTCGGGTGTCGGCCATGTTGGGAGACGTCTCTGTAGAGGAATGGAGGTGATGCCCAATTATCAGCCTCATCACAGGAGAATGTCAATAGGTTGATTGGCATCTCGCTGGTGGCCCTTCTGTGGTGTGAACCTTTCCTCCGGCATAGCGCGGGGGGGGGGGTTCTCTTACAGGCGATCATTGTAGAGGAATGGAGGTGATGCCCAATTATCAGCCGGAGGTGATAGAAGACAGAAGGGAAGGACGGAGGTCAGATAGAAGACTGAAGGGAAGGACGGAGGTCAGATAGAAGACTGAAGGGAAGGACGGAGGTCAGATAGAAGACTAAAGGGAAGGTCGGAGTTCTGCTTTAATTATAGTAATCCATATTAGATAGTACAGAAGATTGAGTCTGAGGCGGGCCCAGAAAACCAGTCACTCTGGGGATTAAGGCCTCTCCCCGCTTCATTCAGTGGAAAGCTTAACAGACTGGGACTGGCTCTAAATGAGCTCCAACTGCTGAATATGTAACTTGCTAATTAAACGAATCCATCAGTGGAGAGAGGGGACAGCCGTGAATGCTTTTTATTCATTTTACTTACTACTCATTAGGATTGTTGTGTTAGCAGAAGCTGCGCCATCAGCCGCAGAGCCGTTTCCTGGCCGCTGTGGAGTTTAGAGATAATCTCCGGTCCAATGGAAAAATGCAGAATGTGTTCTTTGCGCCCATCTGCTGAAACCCTTATGTACAGTCCGTAGCAGGATGCGCAGACCTCCCACTGCCAGGTACATGAACTGTAGCGTGCGGCCAATCCTTCTCTTCAGCATGGCGAAGCTGAGTAGGTCATAAAGAGGAAAAAAAAAACATGGACTCCATGTTGGAGCTTCACCCATTTTGTGACGGAGAGGTGGGCCCAGACACTAAGCATTGTATATGAGCTGCTCCCCCCTCCCCCCTTGCAAAAAAAAAGGAAATACATTAATATTTGGTCACATTGCCTTTAATGGAATATTCTGTTTGGAGTTTACCTAGTTCCCGGAGTGCCTGGTTTCCAGATGTACCACAGCTGCTCTTCAAATTGGTCAGCGAGAGCTGTGAGAGGTGCAGCGTCCCTCATTTACAACTGAACTCCAGATATAAAGATCTATGTACATTTACATCGGTCCAGCTTCTGAAGTGCAATAGCAAACATTCGGAACAGGTAGAAGCTTCATTCGGCAGGTTTAATGCAAGGAGGCACCCATACCGATACTAGTACTATTAATTAGGGGAATGGAGGACCAGAGCTATGAGACGAGGCTTCCGACCTTAAACATGTGTTACGCTGGAATTAAGGAGATTAAGGGGGGGATATGATTTTCATGTACAAGATGTTCAATGCAACATTGGCAACAAACTGTTTGAGATTAACTCCATTACAAAGACGAGAGGCCGCCACCTAAAGTTGGTGGAGAAAAAATTCCAGCACAAGGGGCGAAGAGGGTTCTTTACAGTAAGAGCGGGTAAGGTCTGTAACTCGCTGCCACCGGCCGTCATTTCAGCCAAGAGTGTAGATTTGTTCAAGAAACGTTTGGACAATTTCTTGAGGGACCGTAATATCCAGGGGTACCAGTATCCCTAAGAATGAGATGATGCGCGGACCTATATAGGTTGGACTTGATGGACGTATGTCTTTATTCAACCCCAAATACTATGTAACTATGTAACTATCAAATGCTCAGGTAGCCCGAGACCCGAACTTCTGGTATCAGGAAGCCGGGCTGCGTGCCTTGCTTCCTGATTGGTCGGGAAGATGGCCAACGAGGAAGCCGGACAGCGAGTCATTACCTGCCCCCCCAGAAAGCCAGCTCCATGCTTCCTCGTTACCTGGTGATGAGGAATCAAGGAGGCGGCTTCCCTGCTAATCGGGAAGCCGGGTGGCGAGTCTTTACACACCTCCTGGCTTCCGTAATGGGACATTCGGTATCGGTGAGTACCGAAAAAAATATCAGTACTCTTACTCGATACCGAAAAACCGGTATTGGTGCATTCCTAGTTTAATGATGACAGCTGCAGCTGGGAACAAGCAGTTCAGAACGCGGGCCAGCAGGTCCCTTTTTATAAGAAATTTCAGAATGCAACCATATGGGCTACAATATCATTGGCTGCCGAGACCTACAATCACTGCAACTGGCCATGAATCTGACATTCCCGAGATAATATGTCTCCTAAGTTGTTCTAGACCATAGCGGCTGCTATGGGGCCTGGGGTGGAAGGGGGCCCCAATAAGGATTGCAGACGTTGCTGCTGACCCTTACATTATTATTCAAGAAGAGATGACATGAGATATATAGTAGGGGGGGGAGGGGCTATGCAGGCAGCTCTCCTGCTACCTGACTTTAATATAATTGACAGTAGGGATGTTGCTGGGGGACCCCATCAAAATTTTGCTATGGGGCCCCATGATCTGTGGTTACGCCCCTGTTCTAGACCCTTCTATTGCAGCCCAAGCACATGGAATGGACACGTGCCGAGTGTGGATGTTCTTAGGGGTTCATCCATAGTTCATTCTGTATATGTCTGCATCAAGCTGCTCAACTTCTAGGACTAAATAACTGTAGCTATTACATAATAATAATAAATATGCTAATATCAACAACATGAGTCACAATTCCACTACATGTGGCCCCAATGTAAATATGTATACAGTAAATGATTCCTGCAAGGGCCACGGGCACTTTAGTGGCTGGAGCTACAACACTGCTTTACAGTGATCTTCCGGGTCCAGGAACAGCCCTGTGCTGAGCACAATTCCCCTCTGCTATGAAACCATGCGGGTCACTCGCTCGACACAGCAGCCTTTCACCTAATACATTTTAGCAATTAAATACTAGGTGTTCTTTGATTGGACAAGGGGCAGTGCCATGACATCACTGCCCCTCGTCCAACCAGAGAATGCCTAGTATTCATTAATGTAAAAAAAATACTAGATGTTCACTGAATGGCCACTGTGCCGAGCGAGCGACCTGCTGGGTTTTCACAGAAGAAGGAAGTCACTCAGCACCATGCAGGACCTGGAAGATCAATATAAAGCAGTGTGGTAGCTCCAGCTACTAGAGTGCTTCACAGGATCCCTGTGGCCCTTCCAGGTATAAAATAGATACTTACATTGGGGCCAATTGGACCAATATAAGTATATATAAATGTTTATACCTGGAGTTCAGCTTTAAAGTGCTGGGGCACACACTATATTAACCACTTGCCACTTGTCTAGAACCATCCCCCCCCCAACAATGATATGCTGTATTTTCTGAAAGCAGAGACCTTGTAATATACAAAAATGCTAGTTGTAATTATTTCTGTTGCGCGGTATCTGCGCAAATGTTTATTAAACAAGTATTTTTAGGATAAAACACAATAAAAATGAATTTTAGCGCACACAAACAGAATATAATACAAAATATAATACCCAAAATTAATCATAGGCGACGCTTTAAAAGCTTACATCAGTTTTGTGTTCATAGTGATTGATGACTCTAGAATTATTGCTCCGCTATTTGCGATGATATGTAACATATGTGTGAGCACCTAATGCGTGTTTACATTTGTATGTGCATGTTTATGGGGGGCGGGGGACTTGAGAAAAAAAAATGTAATTTATTTTTATATATGTGACTATTTTTTTTTTTTTACTTTACTGATATCACATAGGGGGCTAACCTCTTTAAGGAGACATCAAGGGTCTATTAGACCACAAATGTCACCCATGGACCCTAAAGAAGCTGATGAAGCAGAGATGGTACTTCATCAGCTTCTTCTCCGGCCACAGCAGCCAGAGGAATGAAAGGCTGAAACCGGAAGTGAGGCAGTACACGTCGCTTCCGGGTTCAGTGATCAGAGGGGAGATCGGACGATGGAAGTGTGCTGATCTCCCTCTGATCGAGGTACACAGACCCGCCGTGCCAGTCCCAGGCCCAATCGCCGGCAGCAGTGGCAGGGGGCGTGGGCAGACTTCTCAGCTCCATTGAAGCGATCAGGAAGCTCTATAGCCGCCCAAACACTCGTATGGAACAGCTATCGCTGTAAAAAATGGCTGCAGCAGCCGTGATCTCGGCATAACTGCTTCAGAACAGCGCCGTTTGTATACGTTAGGCGGTCCTGAAGTGGTTAAAGCCCATAGTAATATAGCAGATGGTATTCGAAGATGGCAAT
The DNA here is from genome assembly GCF_000935625.1 of Nanorana parkeri. Classification (NCBI taxonomy): domain Eukaryota; kingdom Metazoa; phylum Chordata; class Amphibia; order Anura; family Dicroglossidae; genus Nanorana; species Nanorana parkeri. The sequence goes on along the minus strand of NW_017306774.1, from coordinate 503,974 downwards.
CGCAGAAGATCCAGCGAAGATCCAGCGATCAGAATGGAGGAGGGGAGAACTGGCAGGATCACCAGGGATTTCTAAGTAATGAATATGTTTTTTTTGGGGGGGGGGGTAACATAGACTTTACCCACAAGCTGCCCCCAATCTGTATATTAACATTCTCAGGCGCAGTTCTGCCTTCATCTGTATGATCTGCGTGTCCATAGCAAAGCCGACCTGTGCGCCCTCTCCAGGGACAGGCCCAAGCTTAATGGATCTGTCACCGTCTGAAGCTGTATTTAAAAGCCGCCCATGTGATTTAATAGGAATTATTGCCAGACATAACAAAGAATAGGAGAGTTAATTGAGACACCTCTGTTTATGTTCCGCTGGCCGTAATTATTGATCCATCGGCTGCTGAACTGGCTGGGCACGCAATGATTACCTCTGGGGTATCCATTAAAGGCAATCCATAGTCTTCCTAAAGCTTCTTTTCAGATGTGTTCACGGCAGACCGGCCGAACTTAAATAGTCTTACAGATAAAGTTTAAACTTCTTATATTTTGCCTATATCGCACGGTCCCGGGATCGCTCAGATCTGAACCTAGCCTCAACTACAAATCCCAACATGCCTCTGCCTCTGGGAGTCATGCTTGCAACTGTCAGTCTTGCAATGACTTGTAGTTCCACAACAGCTGGAGGGCCGGAGTTGCCCACCCCTGGTATCGCCATACAGGTTCCCCTCCAGTGATCAGTCCTCATTTAGGGCCTGTTCACACGACGTCCGTTTTGTGTGCTGACCTGATGCGTACGCTCCTGCAGTAAAAATGCATCCCTATGTATCCCTGTGTGTTTTATGGCCTACAGTTCTCACGTGCGCAGTCCGTTCAGGTTACGACAGAAAAAATACTGCATGTCACATTTTGTACGGTCCGGAAACGGTCAGGAAACGCAAAACGCGGCAAAAACCTGTCAAAAACGCACTGCACTGCAGCTAACATACTGACAGCCCCACTCCAGCAAAAAAAAAAATATATATATACTGTATATATATATAAACATTTTTTTTTTACTGGAACGCATCAAAAACGCGGCCAAAACACATAGCACCGCGTCTGCAGATCCGCACCTGACCGGGACCTGAAAATCATGTGAACAGGGCCTCAATGGCAGTATAACCGTACAGGTTATGGGACTAAAGCCCTCTGACCGAGTCAGCACGCACCTTTCTTAGAACCGAAGGTATTCACATGTCTGATCCCATCATATACCCCAAAAATAAGTTACAGTAATTAGTAGGGATGCACCGATATATCGGGCAAAAATGGCACTTTTGGCTAAATGCTGAAAGTGCCGTTTTCCTGCCGATACGTTGGCGCATCCCAGGTTTCTTTCCTCCCCGCTCGGCGCTGCTCTGTGTCCCAGCGGGGAGGAGATAAACTGTCACAGGAAGCCGAGCGCTGCGGGAGGACAGCGCTGTGAGCGGTTGGTGTCTCTCCTCCCACACCGTTCGGCCGCCTATCACAGTGGTGTGGGGACGGAGACAGCGCTGTCACAGGAGGCTGAGCTCTCCTCCCCGCACCGCCCGCTCAGACTCCTGTGACAGCGTGTAACAGGGAGGAGAGCAAATACTCAGCGATCAGTGATTGCTGAGTGTTTGTACATAAGTTAGGACATGGTATGTGTACTATATCCTCAATTATGAATGGATGGGAAGTGATCTACATCACATCTACATCACTTCCTGTTCATTCATGATTGTGGTTATAGTAAACATATTCTGTCCTCATGTTATGAATGAACAGGAACACTCACTACAGAGGATTCCCGATCATTGATAACAGGGGACACAGAAAAAGAGATTGAGGACTCTGTGTTCTCTGATGACTCTGTGTCCTCAATCTCTTTTTCTATGTTAAAAGGGAAATATCAGGGGTCTGTTTAGAACCCCCAATATTTCCCCGAAGCCCCTAAAAGTAAA
>NW_017306774.1:500563-501964 GCF_000935625.1 Nanorana parkeri | reverse complement strand
AAAATAAAATATTTGAAAAATGTGAAAAAATTAAAATAAAAAACATTTTCGGTATCGGTTTCGGCCTGACAATTTTTTGTTATTTCGGTTTCGTTTCGGTTTTCAAATTTCTATTTCGGTGCACCTCTAGTAATTAGTGTTCTGTATCAGACTAATTGTAAAGTGAAGATGATGAATCGGAATGACCGCGGATACGTGAAGAACAAAAGTCTGGACGGACAGTAAACGGCCCTCCCGCCGCGCTCAGGGTAACGGCATTTATACGAGACAGATTGTTAACGGCGGGAACACAAGATGCCATTTTGTCGGCAGCTATCACCAAATCTTAGCGATAACACTTGAACGGGACGCGCAGGCAGGAGTGAAAGCAGTTTATAAAGTGCAGTAAAGCAGCTTCCATCTACACAGGAGGGAAATGTTCCATTATTTACAACGTCTGAGCGGCATTCGTCGCGGTAATAGCGGTTCCTTAATCTGCATAGCTCGCAGAGCATAAAACACGCAGCGGCGGGGATATTTCCTCGAATGAAGCCGCTTAGAGAGCCGTTTCATCGGGAACTTCCCATCTAATGGGATGGAGGTTGTTATTAAATTGTGTTTACAGACATATTAAATTGTGCTTATAAAACCAAAAGGTTTTTTTTTCCCCCACTCTTTATTATATTTCTATACACTCGTGGAGTGGGAACGAGCGGCTGGCTTGTGCGAGGGACCCGAGTTTTACGGCGGCAACGCGCATCGTGCACACCGCTGAACAGCTCAGTCCCTTACCCGGAATGAGTTTTCAGCCTGCGATCTCTCTTCTCCGGACCCTGATTCACTGATCACGACAAACACTTCTGCTCCGGGAATTTTCACGCAGACGCCATTTCAGCTGATGGCGGCGATTTAATTGATGAGCGTATATCTGGCTCCAGATTGGCTCTTGACGTACCTTCCAAGCCATTGGCTCATTCGGCTATCTGCTGCTGCGTTCTCCAAGTAACAGTTGGATAATGAAGGCTCCCTGTTCCACCCGCGGTGGCTTCAGATGGCATAACTGTCAACTTACCAAAATGTGTTCATCATTCCCTGTTCTTTTCACAGCCGTGTACTCGCTAAAAAGCATCTTCTTTTTTTTTTTGCTTTAATAATAAACCTTCATCGAGAGCTGAAAGAACGGGAAAAACAGCAGTCCACCGAGGCATACTACCTATACGAGTGTGAGGGGTTACAAGGGTAACATTCACAAACAGGGGCGTAACTAGAAATCACAGGGCCCCATAGCAAAATTTGGTATGGGGCCCCGTGATTTCTAGTTAAACCCCTTGCAGAGCCCACTCGAGATCCCACCTGAGGGTGACCCTGCAGAGCCCACCATAGATTCTCTATGGTGGGCTCTGCAGGGTCACCCCCAGGTGG
>NW_017306774.1:490744-500299 GCF_000935625.1 Nanorana parkeri | reverse complement strand
TCCCCCCCAGGTGGGCAAGGTCGCACTCCTTCCCTCCTCCGTCGACGGGCCCGCCTCCTTCTTCGTCACCGAGGCCCGCCTCCTCCCCTGCTGCCGAGCACGTGCCCGCCTCCTCCTCCACTGCCGGTGACGTCAGAGGCTCTCGACGTTGACAGAACCCCGGGTCCAGCCTGCTCCACCGCCGCTGCCGGCTCTCATTGACTCTGTGGAAACTAACACGCTGCTGCACAGATGATCTGAACAGCGTTGTGTTCGTCTTCAGACGCCAGTGAAAGCCACCAGCAGAGGATCCCATAGCAACCGTGGCGGCCCGCACGGCATCTGCCCGGGCCCCACTGTGCCCCGGGCCTTATAGCGAGCGCCTGGGTCGCTATGGTGATTGTTACGCCACTGTTCACAAATACAAATGTTTGCAATGGCAAACCTTCCCCCACACAAGACGGAGCTATCATTTCAGATACAAGTTGGTGCAATCCTATAGGGAAGGGGTAGCTAAACTTCAGCCCTCCAGCTGTTGTGAAACTTACAAGTCCCATAAGGCATTGCAAGACTTCCAGAGGCAGAGTCATAATGGGACTTGTAGCTTCACCACAGCTGCAGGGCCGAAGTTTGGCTACCCTTGATATAGGGTGTTGAGTAAGAATCGCGCGTTGGTGGCAGCCCATGTAATGGGTGGAGATTTAGGCAATGGTGGTTTCTCTCTTTTAGTTCAACTGGAATAGAAGAAGAAAGAGAGAAAGTGTGGGTGCGGGGGGTAGGGATAGAGACAAGAACAGTCACCCCGCACAAGGAGAGAGCAGTAGTGACCGGTCTTTATTACAGGAGGGGGCGGAGACAAGACCAGTCACCCTGCACAAGAAGAGAGAGCAGCAGTGAGCGGTCTTTATTACAGGAGGGGGTGGAGACGAGACCAGTTACCCTGCAAAAGGGGAGAGAACAGCAGTGACCGGTCTATATTACAGGAGGCGGGTGGAGACAAGACCAGTCACCCTGCACAAGAAGAAAGAGCAGCAGTGAGTGGTCTTTATTACAGGAGGGGGGCGGAGACAACACCAGTCACCCTGCACAAGAAGAGAGAGCAGGAGTGAGCGGTCTTTATTACAGGAGGGGGTGGAGACGAGACCAGTTACCCTGCAAAAGGGGAGAGAACAGCAGTGACCGGTCTATATTACAGGAGGCGGGTGTAGACAAGACCAGTCACCCTGCATAAGAAGAAAGAGCAGCAGTGAGTGGTCTTTATTACAGGAGGGGGGCGGAGACAAGACCAGTCACCCTGCATAAAAATAGAGAGCACCAGTGACCGGTCTATGACAGGAGGGGGCGGAGACGAGACCAGTTACCCTGCAAAAGGGGAGAGAACAGCAGTGACCGGTCTTTATTACAGGAGGGGGCAGAGACAAGACCAGTCACCCTGCACAAGGAGAGAAAGCACCAGTGACCGTTCTATGACAGCAGGGGGCGAGACAAGACCAGTCACCCTGCACAAGGAGAGAAAGCACCAGTGACCGTTCTATGACAGCAGGGGGCGAGACAAGACCAGTCACCCTGCACAAGGAGAGAGAGCAGCAGTGGACGGTCTTTATTACAGGAAGCTCCTAGTCTCACACTGGATTACTGCACGGAACTGGAAGAAATACATAAAAACTCATTAGGATTCCTGAAGAATACACGGGACTCTTGTATGAGGACAAGATGTGCTGATCTCGGAGTTCAGCTTTAAGCTTCTCATGTCTGCAGCTTTATTCGGACTCCCTGTTGGGTAACACTAATGACCGTATCTTACTGTACTTCCAGAGAGTGGATGGGATTGAAGGTCGCCGGTGGTGACCCTGTCTGCTGTATGCAGACATATCATACAAGGCTCCCAGATGGAAATCAGAAAGGATCCCGTGGATACTATTTGTACAGTGAATTAACACGCCAATTAGCTATTATCTCAAACGCGTTCTGCGACTCTCATTAATACTCCACTGTCTCCGAATTGCTGATATTGGCAGGAAACCCGGGATTCTGCTGTGTGCCTGAAAGACTTCAGATACAAGCAGCTGAATTGTCTAAGTGGCAACCTACGTGGGGCTGGATCAGATGGAACAGCAATGCTCGTGACCGATGGTCCCGGTGTGCAAAAATTTTACCGTCAGCCATGGCAACCGAATCCCTAACGATTTACCCCCAAAAAACTGGCACCGGCCCCGGACCTGCTAATCCGTATAGAGCTCTATGTAACAATTCTTCACAAATGTAGCAGAAAGAACAATAAAAACGTGCTGGAGCAACACAACAAGTTCCAGCCGCAGAGGGAGCACAACAGCATAAAAGCCATTTCAGAAAACAACGCGCCCGCCGCCGCCGCCTGAATTAATTACGCTGAGTACCGGTGAGTGTTAAGTCTCGTTCACACCTAGACGTAGTGCATATGCGCGACCGTCGCACGTTTTTTTACCGCGATTCGCGGTAAAAAAGTCACGCGACAAACGCGCGTTTCCGAAGGCTACTTTGCTGTATCCCAATGGAAACGCGCAACAAAACGGCCCAAAGTAGTACCTGTACCTTTTCAGGCGTGGGCCGTTTTGTAGCGCGTTAGGGACGGGCGGAAATACGCCAAGGTGGGAACGAGACCATTGAATACAATGGGATTTATATTTTTGAGCGTTTTGTAGAGCGTTCGTCGAGCATAGAACGCGCTACAAAACGTTCAGGTGTGAACGAGGGCTAAATGACTACTTTTCCAGGTAGCAAAAGGTGCTCATTGTGCCGTACATTGATGACCTCACAAAGCGTACAGCGTATGATCGGCTGTTATGGGAGAAATCTAATGTATCCAGTAAAGCAGAATATCAATAAAATAAGAATAATATGTAGCGGCCCAAAATATCCAGAGTTCCGTTTACTGATCAGTTCTGATTGGCTGTTGGGGACTATTGCACTCTGCTCTGTGTGTCACTTAAAGGGTAAGTCCACGTTCCCAGGTGCATAAATGTAGAATGTGCTCTGATTTGGGGGTGCCTTAAATTACTGATGAACAACTGAATCTTGAATAAGTGTTGGGGGGTTTATTTACAAATAGGGATACACATACATTCTAATTACAATTAAGGGAATCGGGAAGGGGGCATTTGGAGGGATAGGAATTGAGGTTAAGGATCCTACAGCTAGCTACACCATTCTCTCTCTCATTCACACATGCCATGGGGTTGTTCTCTGTTCTCAGGACACGCCTCTCCAGCAGGGTCTCAGCGAATCACTTTCTTGATTGCAGAGCTCAGAAAGACTTGTCTTTTCCAAAGGTCTTGCGGTTGAGCTAGGTTAGTGTCACACAGTAAGAAGGTTCCATCATATGCCCCTGCCCCCATCCCAGCATATATGCCTTGCTGACACAGGTGTGGGCAGTAAATACCAGCAGGGGGTCGGGCTTGCCCCAGGACATGACCGTCCTGGCAGATCTTCATTCCTCAGTGTCCAGCCCAGGAACCCTTTGATGGTCTTCATTTGCATATCAAACAGCCACGGGCAGTTCACGATATCAAGGAACCTTTCCATCAAAGCGGTATCATAGATGTCAATTTTTTTAGGTTCCAACAATAATGGAATTACCCCCTCCAATCTGCCCCCCTCTCCCCCCTTCCCGGCTATACTTACCTTTCGGTGAACGCTCCGCCCCCTCCGCCGGTATGGGTGTACTATCCATACCCCGTGCAGCCCCACATTATGGATTTTGAATTCTGCTCACTAATGGCAAGCACTCATTGGTCAGCACAGTCACGGGAAGATAAAGTGGAACTGTGGTGTGCTGGTGGCTTATCCTTCTATAGGACAGACAGAGCGTGCATTCTCATGGTATTGCGAGCTCTCCGCATCGGAGGCCGGGCAGATGTAAGATTTTGTTTTCTTGGGCCAATGGTTTGCTTACAATTGGCTTTTTCAAGAGGCTGGGAGAATAGAGGACCTTCCGTTTGCTATGGAAGGTCCACTTTAGGATATGTATATACTAGGGATGCACTGATACTGGTAGTTCTGTAGCAAGTACCGGTATTTTTTTTCCCCGGTACTCGCCGATACCAAATACCGATACCGGAAGTCCCATCCAGGAAGTCAGGCGGTGTGTAAAGACTGGCCACCCGGCTTCCCGATTAGCAGGGAAGCCGTCCCCATGCTTCTCGTCACTAGGTGATGACAAAGGATGGAACTGGCTGTCTGGCCAATCAGGAAGCCGGGCGCTGTGTAATGTGCTTCCCGACCAATCAGAAAGCCGGGTGTCGCGTCATTACACAGTGCCTGGCTTCCTGATTGGCCAGCGTCCGACCAATCAGGAAGTCAGGCAGCTTCCTGATTACACGCTAACCGGCTCATTACACGCTAACCGGCTTCCTGATTGGCCGGGAAGCTCATTACATGTGACGTGGGAGCATGGAGCCGGTGCAAGTTACGAGTGCGCATGGAGCTGGCTTCCCGGCCAATCAGGCAGTCGGGCAGCGTGTAATGACGCGCTGCCCGGCTTCCTGATAACGGAAGTACCGGGCTAGGCTTCGGAGCATTTGGCAGAGTACGGGTACTTGCCCAAATACTCGGCATCGGCACCGATACTAGTATTGGTATCGGTGCATCCCTAGTATATTATACTTATATATCCTTATATTGTAAAGCTCCGGCGCAAACTGTTGGTGCTATATAAATCCTGTGTAATAATAATATCCTGTATGTTGCATTGTATACATAGAGTGACACACAGACCACGTAGAATTAGCAGTCTATAGCGTGGTCATGAAAAAAAGAAAAGGCTAGTTGCACTCCTTACCGGTATGACCCAGTGATCGGGGAGGGGTGCTCGGAATGACTGCGGATGGCGCCGCCAAATACAGATAATTGCAGAAACGTCACCAGCACACCAAATCCTTATAGGATCAAAGTTCGTAGATTTTATTGCAAACTCATGTCAGTTACACAAGCGCTTTCGGGGCCACACAGGGTCCCTTCATCAGGCATCGCAATGACGTCATTGCTATGCCTGATGAAGGGACCCTGTGTGGCCCCGAAAGCGCTTGTGTAACTGACATGAGTTTGCAATAAAATCTACGAACTTTGATCCTATAAGGATTTGGTGTGCTGGTGACGTTTCTGCAACTATAGCGTGGTCATGGCGCGGCCTCGTCCTCTGTAGCCCATACACCAGTCTGCCCCTGTCATTTTGGAAAGCAGAGGCTCAGTCAGGAAGGGATACGACCCCCGTCTGCTGCCTTACCTACAAGTGTCTGCTGCTGAGATCTAATTCATAATTCACACACAGAGCAGATGAGAGACTATACCCCCGTGTTTGTTTCCCGCTGTCTGTGTGACGGGAGGATCAGCCGGTGCTTAGGCGGTCTTGACAAACAAATCACACTACATTAGACAGACACGGCGCGTCTTGTAGCGTCGCGCAAATAAGAAATGCTGGATGTGTCATTTGTATCCCGGATTCCGACTTCTCTCCGCGACGGCATTTTACCATTTCAAAAAAAAAAAAGGCACGCGCTTTCTGTTTCCAGGAGCAGAATGCAATATCACACCTTGTGATGAATATTTAACACCGCCGGGATGATTAAAAAGGGTGAAGAACCCCGAGAGCGCGGCAAACATAGCGAGCGGCAGTCAGTCATCGCTCATTGTTCTCACAGCCCTGAAATGATGAAGGAGGAAATTCTTCGCTTTTTGTGGCAGAATATCTGCAATTTAAAGTCAATTCAAGCAAGCCTGCAGAAATAAAAGTCCTATCTCCTACTGGCCCCCGATAGCCCTACTGGGATCCCAAACACTTCTGATTAGGACCCTCCACCATTTATATGGGTTTTCACTAGGGATGCACCAATACCGGTTTTCCGGTATCGAATTTGCGTGTCGATATTTATAATGTGGTACTTGCTGATACGGAGTACTGATACCGCTACTTCCGGTAGCGTAGAGACGGCTTCCCGGGGCAATCAGGAAGCGGGGCAGCATGTCATTAAAGGAGAACTATGGGGTCAGGGCTTTTCCCCATAGTTCTCCCTAGGGTAACAGGAGGACACAAACTAGCGTCCTCCTGTCACCCAAAGCCCAGTATATAAGGAGCTACAGCTCGCGGTATACTGAGACGCCGCAGCCGGAGCGGATCCCGACGTAGATGACGGGATCCGCCCAGCTGCGTGAGTGACAGCTGGCTCTGCCTATCTAGAGGCAGAGCCAGCTGTACCCGCCCCCTTCCCCGTCCGTTCCACCAGTCAGCGCTGGCAGATCGGAGCGGGGAGTGGGGAATGCAGCCCCTCCCCTGTCACGGCAGAGAGCCATGACTGGATAGAGAGGTGAGCGAACCTGGTATGTGTTCGCTCACCTCCCGATCTATTGAGCCGACCTGTGACAGTCTCATTGTCACAGGTCGGCTAGAACTATGAGGTGAGTGGAAATCACTCACCTCATAGTTCTCCTTTAAAGCCAGCCCCATGCTGTTTGGGCAGCTCGATGCTGATTGGCCAGGAAGCCGGCATCCCAGCCAATCAGCATGGAGTCGGCTTCCCAGTCACTTAGGAAGCTGGGAGGTGGGTCATTAACTCGCTGCCCAGCTTTCTGATTGGCTGGCAAGCTAGCTTGATGCTGTTTGGCTGGCTTGAAGCTGATTGGCTAGGATGCCGGCTTCCCAGCCAATCAGGAAGCTGGGAGGCGGGCCATTACTGGAAGCAGGCTCCATGCTGTTTGGCTGGTTTGATGCTGATTGGCTGGGAAGCCGGCTCCATGCACCCTCCCCGCACTGCCGGTCAGAGGAAATCTCCCTCTGACCAGAAGTTCCGGTATCAGGATAAGTATCAGAGCATTTGGGTGAGTACAAGTTCTCGCCCCAAATACTCAGTATTGGCACCGATACCGATACTAGTATCGGTATCGGTGCATCCCTAGTTTTCACAGAAGAACACGGAATTCATAAGGTCATGCAGAGTCCAGAGAGACCATACTTAGTGGTATGGGCATCCTACATCACATTGGTAACCTTTTTACCATTGTTCTACTTCAAGGGCCCAGTCACACTATGCAGAGGCATTAAAGTGACATTAAACCCTCAGATTTTTTAACATAAAACAATACTGTAATGTGCGCCTTACTGTAATACATGGTAGTTTCCCTTCTCTTTGCTGCTCTTCCTTTTAAATCCTCATGTCTTCTCATGCTGGGGGAGAACTTCCCTTTGCAGCTGAGTACATCTTCCTGTAGTGCTGGCTCAGGTTGTGAACCTGCACACAGACACCGTGTATCCATTGCAGAGACAAGGCAGTCTGCTGCAAAACAGAAGTTCTGCCCGGCATGAGAAGAGATACGGATTTAAAAGGAAGAGCAGCAAAGAGAAGGGAAACAACCATGGATTACAGTAAGGCGCACATTACATTAATGTTTTATGTTAAAAAATCTGAGGGTTTCATGTCACTTTAATGCATTACTGTGCATACACACCAACCAAGAGAATGAATATTCCTTACTCCCCACACAGGGAATGATCCCACACATACACACACACCCCTACCTAAGAAATGACCCCCACTCCCCGGCACTCTTCTACACTGTGATAAGCACAGGCATTTGGGCTCCCCAGGCAGCAAAGGGTGTGTTCGGTTGTGATAGATCTGATGTAGAAAAGTACATTTTCATTGCTAAAATGCCGAAAACACCCTGAAGGTGAACCATCAATAACATAAAGGTTAAATGCGTTTCTTTCACACAACGTGCAGACACGGAATAAGAGGAGAAAAATATCACGTGTGCGGGAAGGAATATTTCTTAAGGGTTCCGGCTGACAATGGTAATTCACCAGGTTCTGTGTATCACAGCGACAGCCACACGCTTCACATACATCCCCCACCCGTAACTGGCTCATTCCATCCGTCACCGAGCTATACAAAGCCGCCGGTCAAATGGCATGCAACATGCTGCATGAGTAACAACACGCAACCTACTTCATGAGTAGTGACATGCAACCTGCTTTTGGAGCAACGACATGAAACCTGCTGCATGAGTAACAACATGCAACCTGCTGCATGAGTAGCGAAATGCAACCTGCTGCATGAGTAGCGAGATGCAACCTGCTGCATGAGTAACAACATGCAACCTGCTGCATGAGTAGCGAGATGCAACCTGCTGCATGAGTAGCGAGATGCAACCTGCTTTATGAGTAACAACACACAACCTGCTTTATGAGTATCGACATGCAACCTGCTGCATGAGTAGCGAGATGCAACCTGCTTTATGAGTAGTGACATGCAACCTGCTGCATGAGTAACAACACGCAACCTGCTTTATGAGTAGCGACATGCAACTTGCTGCATGAGTAACAACATGCAACCTACTTCATGAGCAGCGACATGCAACCTGCTGCAGGAGTAACAACACACAACCTGCTTTATGAGTAATGGCATGCAACCTGCTGCAGGAGTAACGACACACAACCTGCTTTATGAGTAGTGGCATGCAACCTGCTGCAGGAGTAACGACACACAATCTGCTTTATGAGTAGTGACATGCAACCTGCTGCAGGAGTAACGACACACAACCTGCTTTATGAGTAGCGACATGCAACCTGCTTTATGAGTAGTTCATGCAACCTGTTGCATGAGTAGTGACACACAACCTGCAGCACAAGTAATGGTATCCCTGCAACAATTCTAGATGGGATGGATTTGGAACACTAAAACTTTACGGTGAAGCAGCTCTGCTAAACTTACCCGAGATTAAAGCGTCAGATACAAATATATTTTATTATACAATGAAATAGAACCAACACATTTTGGAGACGAGATATCACTCCCTTTATCAGGGCTTGACATGTTAAACATGATATATGCCGACTGGACTGGATGAAGAATAGAGTAAATGAGACACTTTGCCCGTTTTGTGCCTGGTTTGAGCTGCTTAAATTGGTCAGAAGATCACATTTATTGACTTTTCCATCCAGTCCAGTCTGCGCATATCGTTTTCCACTTCAAGCCACGATGAAGGGGACGATTTCTGCCCCTAAAACGTGGCGGCTCGGGTTAATCTGACATGGAAATACATTTGTAGCTAGACTATTACCTCATGGTTTGGTGCTTCAATCTCAGATCCTTTTAGTTACATTGCCAACCAGGGAAGTTGTGAGAATTGTCTGGTGTGTAGAAGCCGCCAGTCCAGAATCCAGTTCACACATCACTGCCACACTACTGAATGATAATAATACCAATAGGACAATTGTTTGGGTTCCAGTGCTACTTATCCATGTCTTACATTTGCCCCAGATGACCCCGGTGTGCTGATGGAGGCTGGGCTAACTAGGGGGAGAGTACGGGGCAGGTGAGATCTGAGCACTATGAGACCAGTTTGTGTTTTGTATCCCGGATCTATTGATTATTATGGCCGATATTCACAAATTTAAGGGGAAAAAATCTCTCTCAGTCTTAAAATTACAGATATTACCAATAGATGCCAACAGTGAAGGGGAGCCTCTTCCAGTAGGAACGCTGCCGCTGCAACAGCAAACAATGTCTCCAGTGTGCCCACACCACCAGTACTTTGTGTCCCCCC
>NW_017306774.1:485080-490701 GCF_000935625.1 Nanorana parkeri | reverse complement strand
CCCCATTCATCTGCTGGTGGCTAGATTCCACAGCTGGCAGCTGAATGTAAACAGTAGGCAGTGGGCAGGAGCAATAGCCAGCTATTGGTTATTTCAAATTGCAATATCCAACAGCAGGGTGGCTATTGCACCTATCCACTGCGTGCTGTCGATCAGCAGAGGAACAGACCTGATATCAAACCGGATAGAGAAAGTCACTGGTCACTATGGCTATGTGTTCATCTGCCGGTGCAAGATTCCACAGCCGGATATCAGTTTGAAAGGAGAGAGAGGGAGAGAGAAGGAGAGGGAGAGACAGGGAGAAAGAGGGAGGGGGAGAGAGAGAGAGAGAAGGATGGGAGGGAGGGAGAGAGAAGGAGAGGGAGGGAGAAGGAGAGGGAGGGAGAGAGAGCGATGGAGAGAGAGGAGAGAGAGGGAGAAAGAAGGAGAGGGAGAGAGAAGGAGAGGAAGGGAGAGAGAGGGAGGGAGAAAGAAGGAGAGGGAGAGAGAAGGAGAGGGAGGGAGATAGGGGGAGGGAGGGAGAGAGAAGGAATAGGGAAAGAAAAGGAGAGGGAGGGAGAGGGAGGGAGAGAGAAGGAGAGGGAGGGAGAAGGAGAGGAAGGGGAAGGGAGGGAGAAGGAAAGGAAGGGAGAGAGAGGCAGAGAGAGAGAAGGAGAGGGAGGGAGAGAGAAGGAGGGGGAGAGAGAGGGAGGGGGAGAGAGAAGGAATAGGGAGAGAAAAGGAGAGGGAGGGAGGGAGAGAGGAGAGGAAGGGGGAGGGAGGGAGAAGGAGAGGAAGGGAGAGAGAGGCAGAGAGAGAGAAGGAGAGGGAGGGAGAGAGAAGGAGAGGGAGAGAGAAGGAGGGAGAAGGAGAGGAAGGGAGAGAGAGGCAGAGAGAGAGAGAAGGAGAGGGAGGGAGAGAGAAGGAGAGGGAGAGAGAAGGAGGGAGAAGGAGAGGAAGGGAGAGAGAGGCAGAGAGAGAGAGAAGGAGAGGGAGGGAGAGAGAAGGAGAGGGAGAGAGAAGGAGGGAGAAGGAGAGGAAGGGAGAGAGAGGCAGAGAGAGAGAGAAGGAGAGGGAGGGAGAGAGAAGGAGAGGGAGAGAGAAGGAGGGAGAAGGAGAGGAAGGGAGAGAGAGGCAGAGAGAGAGAGAAGGAGAGGGAGGGAGAGAGAAGGAGAGGGAGAGAGAAGGAGGGAGAAGGAGAGGAAGGGAGAGAGAGGCAGAGAGAGAGAGAAGGAGAGGGAGGGAGAGAGAAGGAGAGGGAGAGAGAAGGAGGGAGAAGGAGAGGAAGGGAGAGAGAGGCAGAGAGAGAGAGAAGGAGAGGGAGGGAGAGAGAAGGAGAGGGAGAGAGAAGGAGGGAGAAGGAGAGGAAGGGAGAGAGAGGCAGAGAGAGAGAGAAGGAGAGGGAGGGAGAGAGAAGGAGAGGGAGAGAGAAGGAGGGAGAAGGAGAGGAAGGGAGAGAGAGGCAGAGAGAGAGAGAAGGAGAGGGAGGGAGAGAGAAGGAGAGGGAGAGAGAAGGAGGGAGAAGGAGAGGAAGGGAGAGAGAGGCAGAGAGAGAGAGAAGGAGAGGGAGGGAGAGAGAAGGAGAGGGAGAGAGAAGGAGGGAGAAGGAGAGGAAGGGAGAGAGAGGCAGAGAGAGAGAGAAGGAGAGGGAGGGAGAGAGAAGGAGAGGGAGAGAGAAGGAGGGAGAAGGAGAGGAAGGGAGAGAGAGGCAGAGAGAGAGAGAAGGAGAGGGAGGGAGAGAGAAGGAGAGGGAGAGAGAAGGAGGGAGAAGGAGAGGAAGGGAGAGAGAGGCAGAGAGAGAGAGAAGGAGAGGGAGGGAGAGAGAAGGAGAGGGAGAGAGAAGGAGGGAGAAGGAGAGGAAGGGAGAGAGAGGGAGGGAGAAGGAGAGGAAGGGAGAGAGAGGGAGGGAGAGAGAGAGAAGGAGAGGGAGAGAGAAGGAGGGAGAGGGAGAGAGAAGGAGGGAGAGGGAGAGAGAAGGAGAGAGAAGGAGGGAGAGAAGTAGAGGGAGAAAGAGAGAGAGGTGTACAAGTCCGTACAAGTCCTTTATATGGAATAATATTATCAAAATATAGTGCATAAATAAAATGGCATAACTATATATATAATACACATACGTATATACAGTATTACATAAAAAAACACATCATCACATTTTGTAACAAATACTATATTTTATGTTCCCTATTTATTTTAAATAGTGAACATTTCTTTTGGCCAAATGAACACGTGTGACATGGATGAAGGATCTATGTACTATATACACTTCCTGAAGAGAATATTATATGCTTCTAGAAGGGGGGAGTTTGTCTTCTGTACAGGAAGAGTGATGGGCCCCCTTTCCCGTCAGCAGTGATGGGTGAGCGGAGCCCGGTGCACCTGTGCACAGCAGCACCTGCACATGCCTCTCTGTTATAAATGAGGACGGGGTGTCATTAGGACAGGCATTGTTTCTCAGCAATTAATTTCACATAAAGCATTATTACCGCAGTTTTTTTATCACATATTTGTACTGGCAGTGGTCTGATTCTTTGCGAGGAAGCGCGGGGGCTCGCTTCGCGTGAACCGCCAGGCATTTTTCAAGCTGACATGAAGATGAAATCATTAAAATGTGTGCACTGAAGGCAGCTCGGGGTCAGAACAACAATATTTTTTAGAAGTAATTAATGGTAAGAATCTCTCTTTCATTTATTATAGATTGTATTTGTAGAGGAAGAAAAATGCTTCCTGGTTGTACAAATTAATAATCGCCTATAGCAGAGCGCTGCGCTGGAAATCCCGCGCAGAGAAAAAAAAAAGACGGAACCCATAATGAGGTAGATGAGGGCCGGCCTATCCACTACGGGACCCCGGTTCTAAAGACCACCGAAATAGCTGCTTCTTTTTTTTTTTTCCTTTTCGCCGCCGGATCTTACCTCGTTCTCTCGTTTTGGAAAAGTTTGGAGATAGAAATTGTTGTGTCGAAATGCAGCACAAAGTATAGCGAGAAGCAGACAGAAATGAAAAGAAAACAACAGACACGGCGCCTATCGGTGACAGCTTCTCCCCGACAAAAATCATGGATTACCCCGGAATCTGGGGGAGGGGGGGAATAAGACATCAACAAGCCTTTCTAAAGGTCCCCACACACCTTACGATAATCGCAGGGTGTGTGGAAGCTGTGCATCTTACCATAATCGTAGGATCGCGGGATTTCCCGCCATTATCGTACGATTATCGTAAGGTGTGTGGGGACCTTAAGGAGCATACTAGAAAACCAGCTGAAAATCGTACGATTTTCGGCTGGTTTGAATGGTGCTCGGGAGACAAATGCCGAACAGGCCGGTGTGCGCACATTGCCTGTTTAGCATTGCGCTCATCAGAAGCTCGCCGCTCAGGGCCCGCCCCTCTGCTTTTCCAAGATGGGCAGATCGTACGTTTTTTAAATTACTTTACAACCATCGCAAGACTAAGGTCTTGCGATGGTTGTAAAGTGTATGGCCACCTTAAGCCTGAGAAACGAACCTAAAAAATAAATTCCACCTTTCACTTAAGTCGAAAAGTGGTGAAAATGAGCGCAGCAATTATCCCGAGCGGCCGAAACTGACACAGTCGATATTTCTCAGGACAAAATTGGCAAATATTGATTTTGATCTTTTTTTAAATAGGCGCCTAAGTGCGTATAAGAGAACTTCACATTCTGCATACCTCTGGCTGCCCAGGATGTGTTCATTAGATGGATGGGAAGAGCAATACGGAGACAGTGTCTACAGCCGGCCAGACACATTAGAGGCTCCTCTTCTAGGCTACCGGCCATCTACCTCAATGTCTCTAACTCCTGACAAGGGCTAAATACATCAAACAAAAAATACCGGGACACACACACACACACACACACACACACGTACTGTACATCATTATGGTAGCCGCTTGCCTTGCAGAACAGTCTTGCATTTGATTCCCACACTATACGCATTGAGTCTATTGGGCTGATTTATACATCATCTATCCAGTGTATAGCTAAGTGAATGCAGTTTGCACAGCACTACAGCCACTAGATGGCGCTGGAGAGCATAAGTATTTTCTATGCTCCATCTAGTGGCGGCAGTGTTGTGCGAATGGCATTCTGGGCATCAGTGTTCCCTCTATGTTTTTATGGGCTTTGCTTAAAGGAGAACTATGAGGCGAGTGATTTTCACTCATCCTCATAGCTCGAGCCGACGTATGACAATGAGACTGTCACAGGTCGGCTCAGTAGATCGGGAAGTGAGCGAACACATACCGTCGCTCGCTCACTTCTCGATCTATCCCTGCAGAGAGCCGTCACTCACGGCTCCCTGCAAGGATTCCCCCCTCCTCCCCTGTCCGATTCTCCAGCGCTGACTGCCGGAAGACGGGAGGGGGCGGGCACAGCTGGCTCTGCCTCTAGATAGGCAGAGCCAGCTGTCACTCACGCAGCTGGGTGGATCCAGACAGAATTGTCGGGATCCTTCCCGGCTGCGGCGGTCTCAGTATACCGCGAGCTGCAGCTCCCTATATACTGAGCTTAGGGTGACGGGAGGGCGCTAGTTTATGTCCTCCCGTGACCCTTAGGAGGACTATGGGGAAAAGCCCTGACCTTATAGTTCTCCTTTTAACCCCTTTCAGCTTGCGAGTGGCGTCCCTTTAAAAATGTAATACCGCCAGAGGCCTTACAAGGGCTTCCTGCTCATGTGAACAATGTGAACGGCTCTCCCAGTGAGCCCAGTGGTGGTGGTGCTGAGTGAGCACGCTCCCAGCACAGACCAGTGACACCCGCTGTATGCATATATGTGTCAGCTTGGCATTAAAGCCCACCGCCGTGCTGCCACATATACACATGTTAGGAAGAGCGAGAGGAGCTGTGATCTTTAGTCATAAATGCCCCGTAATTGTAGTGTGGGTTTCTTTTGTGGGGCTGCACTTCCACCTACAAGGTACCCCAGGGAGGGGAGGTGGGGGGGCCTGGAGAAATCAATCAGAACATAAAAACAGAAGGGCCAACAAACTCCGAGGGAGTCATTATGCGTAAGATGCTCTTATTCTTAGCAAAAAAAACTCCCTTGGATTCTTCTTCATTTACTGCCCTGTGCTTAGTATCCAGCTCAGGGAGTCAGAGCTTTGCAGCCCCTCTCTGAGGTTTCTCACACAGGTAAGTGCTTTGTGACAGACTCCCTTTAAAACAGTGAAGTTGTGTGTTCCTCACCCCTCGTTATTACAGACATATGTCATACTGGGATGGCACACTGTCATCCAGCTGTCAGAGCCGTGTTAATATATGTGACCGCAGGCATGTCATAACCTTCAACCAGGCACACCGTGTGCGAGGGGAGCCACCGCCATCCCTAATGTGCCAAGGCATCTTCATCTAATTAGCGCATAGGAGGCCCAGTACAGCTAATTATTAGTGATCAGCAGGACAGAGCAACGTGACAGCCCATCAGCACTGCTGCTCCTCCTGGCAGGAAGCAGTCAGAGGGGACAAAGGGGCTGAGCAAAATGCTCCAAACGTTTCCTAGTCCGAAAAGCTGCTCTTAGCAACTCATCATATCTGAATGCTCAACAGCTGATTATTTGGCATACCCTTTTCCTGATTATCTGGGGGGCAGGGATCCCCTTTTCTTGATTTGTTGGGGGACAGGGGTTCT
>NW_017306774.1:453650-485031 GCF_000935625.1 Nanorana parkeri | reverse complement strand
GGTTAGTTGGGGGAGAGGAGATCTCTTGTTTCTGATTCGTTGGGAAACAGGGGATCCCTTCTTCCTGATTAGTTGGGAAACAGGGGATCCCTTCTTCCTGATTAGTAGGGGCACAGGGATCCCTTCTTTATTAGTTGGGGGACAGGGGATCCCTTCTTCCTGATTAGTAGGGGCACAGGGATCCCTTCTTCCTGATTAGTAGGGGCACAGGGATCCCTTCTTCCTGATTAGTAGGGGCACAGGGATCCCTTCTTCTTTATTAGTAGGGGCACAGGGATCCCTTCTTCTTTATTAGTAGGGGGACAGGGGATCCCTTCTTCCTGATTAGTAGGGGCACAGGGATCCCTTCTTCCTGATTAGTAGGGGCACAGGGATCCCTTCTTCTTTATTAGTAGGGGCACAGGGATCCCTTCTTCTTTATTAGTAGGGGCACAGGGATCCCTTCTTCTTGATTAGTAGGGGCGCAGGGATCCCTTCTTCTTTATTAGTAGGGGCACAGGGGATCCCTTCTTCTTGATTAGTTGGGGGACAGGGACAACCTTTTTCCTAATTAGTTAGGGGACAGGGGATCTCTTCTTCCTGATTTGTTGGGCGCCAGGTGATCCCTTCTTCCCGATTAGTTGGGGGACAGGTGATCCCTTCTTCCCGATTAGTTGGGGGACAGGTGATCCCTTCTTCCCGATTAGTTGGGGGACAGAGTATTAAGATAAACCTGCCTTCAGATACATTTTTTCACACCAGGTGCATAAATGCTACATATTGTGCCAGTGTAACCTTTCTATTTATTACCTCTCACACAGATCACAGGGGCTCCCCATGACAATGCAGCTTTCTGCTGCTTTTCTCTCCGTAAGGACAGAGCCATTTTTGTCCAGGCATCATCCAGGGTCACTATCTGCTTCCTGTACTGATAGCGCACAGTCATGGTACCTGTTCAGCTCTTAGCTGTGTCCACAAAGGTATCTCACCTTGTGACTTGTTACAATGTTGCAGACTGATCACTGGAGAGTAAAAAATGGAGTTGGGGTATATGGGGTTTTTTTAGGTGCTTAGTGACATGACCAAGAACTGCTACAAGGTTATAACAAAAATTATTGATTTTATAAAATAAAGAATTTTTTTAAAACCTTGTAGCAGTTCTTGGTCATGTCACTAAGCACCTAAAAAAAAAACCATATACCCCAACTACATTTGTTTTAGATGAATTAATAGGGGTGTGGTGCCAATCACTCAAGGGTCTCTCACAATATTTTTCTCTTGACTGAGGAAATGTTTCCTCCTTCCTGCAGCAGACTGATGACATCATCTCAGCCTAGGCCAAGATAGGCCAAGGAGCTCAAGCATGCATTTTTCATAATAAAAGGTGGTGTTTTTTATGAGACTGTATAATGTGACATGTCAGGAATTTCCTCATGCAGACTTGTAATGTGATTGAAGATCCACTTTAACAAAACGCATGTTACAATGTGGTAGGCTCAGCACTTTTTTTAGCATTCGAAACGTACCTGGAATTTAACACCTGCGATCGAGCCAACATCCCAGAATGGAACACAAATCTTATACGTTATCATCTAAACTTATCACTGTAACTAATACTGCTAATTCCTATCTCCCGCGGCTCCCAGATCTTGTTCTGGCTTGACCTGACCACTTTCTGGACTAGTTTGATGGCATTGACTAATGACTCTCCGAGCCGTTGGCTCTGCAACGAGTCCATCTGGCAGCCAGCGCTTTTCTAATCACGAGCGGCCAATATCATTTGTTATCGGCCCCGTACATAAGGCAGAAGCATTTTTAACCCCCCCAACCCCCGTATGATTTCCTTTGTAACACCTTCAAAAGGCGCTTACGGTGAAAGATCTCAACATACAGATGTCTTAATTAAACATTATGAGAGTAGCTGCTAAGTGCTAATCGCCATCAAGAAGGGCGCTAATTACACTGCGGTATGCGCTGCCTTGGACGGCTGTCATAGGGAACTTAACCTGCGAGGCGCTGGCATGCCATTCACCGGCTCGAGTTGCCAAGAAAGCCTGGAGATATTAGTGGCTCTAAGCATGGAGAATTTCCTGTTTATGCGCAGATTACAGGACCATAATAGAAAGTGTGTAGGAGGAAATAAGTGGCAGAAAAATATAAAAAAGCCCAAAAAGCAAAAATAGAATTTCACGGAATTCATTAAAACCAGATTTATAAATGAGTGCGTTTATCACTGATATTGCCATGCATACACTTGAACATGTCCCGACTATCCAAAGTCCTATTCGGGCTGTCAATCAACATGCGCAATGCAGTCGTGAGTGCAAAAGTGTGATTTTTAAAAGTAAAGCTGCCGCAAACTTTTACAATTCACACTGGGCATATGATAAAAAAAATACATAAGCACCTTCAGTGGGAACCGCATGTCAAAATACGGAGCAGATGCCGAGATATAGGTAGTGTTAGGGCCAGTTCACAGCAGATGCAGTGCGTTCCGGCCCGATTCTGGCCAGAACGCACTGCCCCGCATTGCGACCGGCTCACTCTACTGCATCTGGTGTGAACGTGCCCTTACACTACCTATATCTCGGCATCTGCTCCGTATTTTGACATGCGGTTCCCACTGAAGATGCTTATGGATTTTTTGTGCCCTAAGTCATAAGGAAATGTAACTTTGACCCAACACCCCACCACACACACAACCTAAACTTCCTTATTATTACTTTAATGTGATATACGGCCCCATTGGGCAGTAGGAGAACTCAGGGAGCTGGACGAGGCTTACACTGAGCTTTACATATAATATCAGATATGCCGTTTTCACTGAAGGCGACCTTCTCTTTATGTATTTGCTTAATCATATGTTCAGCTTGAACTGCTGAGGCTTTTGACAGCTATATTTTAAAGGAACATGCCGCTTAAATGTCTTTTACAGCCTCTATGCAGCCACTTCCTGTCTACATGCGCTCCACGGCATTTCTCAGGGCGAGTTTCCTAATGGTGGGCACAGTGGACCATGTTTGTGTAATGTGTGTTGAAGAAGAGACACTTGTAGATCTCATTAGAAGCCCATGTGACAGCATGACAATGTAGGAGCACAACTGCGAGACAGGAAGAGAGAGTGGTCACCCTATAACAGGAAGTGCCTAAAAAAGGACCTTCTTGGAAGGATTACCAGGAATTATATTAATGAATGCTGCAGATTTGAAAATGTTCTCCCTGTGCTTGCGTGGGTTTCCTCCGGGTACTCCGGTTTCCTCCCACATGAAGACATGGTAAGTAGGTTAATTGGTTCCTCTCTAAGTTGGCCCTCTATGTATGTAGGTGAGATAGGGACCTGAGATTGTAAGCGCCTTGAGGGCGGGGACTGATGTGAATGTGCAACTATGTAAAGTGCTGCGTAAATTGTCGGCGCTCTATAAATACCTGTAATAAATAAATAAGAGATGGCATTAACATTGCATTTCTATGTTAAAGCTTCTATAAGATTCTAGTGATTGATTGATTGATGTGATCTCTGTATGGCCAGGTTTATGGAGATAGAACATGTGATATATGTGCATTAGAACAGATATGTAGAAACCAATGGAAATAAATGCAACTGTTACTAATAGCAACAAGATTCTCTATTTTCACACCTGTATCTGCTTCCTATGGATTACAGAAAGCAGACATTTCTTCTGCACTAGTTTTTTTTTATACCCGGAAGAGTCCATCCTTCCACCCTAAAATTAGATATACCCTTAAAGGAGAACTATGGGGTTAAGGCTTTTCCCCCATAGTTCTCCTTAGGCTAATGGGAGGACACAAACTAGCGTCCTCCCGTCACCCTAAGCTCAGGGTACAACTCGCGGTATACTGAGACACCGCAGCTGAAGCGGATCCCGACAATTATGTCTGGATCCGCCCAGTTGCGTGAGTGACAGCTGGCTCTGCCTATCTAGAGGCAGAGCCAGCTGTACCCGCACCCTCCCCCGTCTGCTCCGCCAGTCAGCGCTGGAGGATCGGCGCGGGGAGAGGTGAATCCAGCCCCTCCCCTGTCACGGCAGAGAGCCGTGATAGGATCAAGAGGTGAGCGAAACGCCGGTATGTGTTCACTCACTTCCAGATCTACTGAGCCGACCTGTGACAGTCTCATTGTCACAGGTCGGCTAGAACTATGAGGTGAGTGAAAAGCACCCCCCCGCTCATAGTTCTGCTTTAAATATACAGGTTATAGAATGCACCACTTGAGCCGGAGGAAGCGCTGACCACAGCAGGACACTGCACAACATACATGTAAGATTAAAGCGCAACCCGCTGGACACATCTGCACAGCAGAGATTCAGTGTGGAATATTCCTCGCTCTTCATAAATAAATGATAATGGTAAAAATAATGCTGTTAGTGGTAATAATAGCATCGGAACGTCCGCACACTGAACTGCTGCCACCGAGAGGATGTTCAGAAAACTACACTGACCGTGTCTCATCATTCCAATCCACCTCAGCTTTCACAGCCTCAAAGGCGGCATTCGATTGTTTTACGGCAACAAGTATATTTTTTTCTTTTATTATGTTTTTATTTTTCGGTAAGCACAACACAATAGAATATGGCCGACAATAGTATTTTACTTACAGCATGATGTGAAGACAAAAAAAACAACAAATTGTAACAATGTGATCGATATACTATAATATATAAATTACATTGTAACAAACATATGAAAAGTAATGTGTGTGTATGTATATATATATATAATGTAATATATAGACTGGCAAAGGACTGTTTTCTGAATGCAGTGGTGGGCCTGCGTGCGTGGTCATAAGTTGGGCCCATGACCCCAAAAAAAGAAAAGCTTAAGCTTCAGTATAGTGCTGCATCCAGATCCCTAAGGGCCTGTTCACACGACGTCCGTTTTGTGTGCTGACCGGCTCCGTACGCTGCTGCACTCAAAATGCATCCCAATGTCTCCCTATGTGTTTTATGGGCTCCAGTTCTCACGTGCGCAGTCCGTTCAGCTTACGACAGAAAAAATACTGCATGTCACATTTTGTCCGGTCCGGAAACGGTCAGGATACGCAAATGCGTCAAAAACGCATCAAAAACGCACTGCGCTGCAGCTAACATACTAACAGACCCACTCCAGCAAAAAAAAATGTTTTTTTTTGCTGGAACGCATCAAAAACGCGGCCAAAAACGCAATGCATCAGCAGCTCCACGTCTGCTGATCAGGACCTGATCTCATGTGAACAGGCCCTAAAGCTCACAGATCTGGATTTTCAGCTGCTTCCCTAGCCAGGGAATGACAGCTCCAAAACCAGAAGTAATAAAATGCTCATCTGTTATGATCCAGAGCGCCTCCAGGTGGTGGTGGAGCTGCTCCTGCAGTTCCAGTGCTCACCTGCAGGTGTCTCCCAGCACTTAGCCATCACCTGGTGCTACCTGGGAGGGTATTTAAACCCTCCCTGCAGTCAGGACGATGGCTCAGTGTTGTTTCCTGTTTGTCCTGACCCCTGAATCCTGTTTTGAACCTTGTTACTGAATGTGTTCCCAGATCCGTCCTAACGAATAGACTCCTTAACCGGACTTCACAGTTACCTGTAAGTCCTGAATCCTGTTTTGAACCTTGTTACCTGTGAGACCCGAATCCTGTTTTGAACCTTGTTACCTGTGAGTCCTGAACCCTGTTTGAAGTCCTGTTTCATGTGTCTTTTGTTTGCTGTCCTGAGCCTTGTTGTTGGTTGTTGCTATTGGTCCAAGTTGTATATTAAACAAACTATACAAATCTAACATCCTTGCCTGGTCCGTGTAGTCACACGTGTTTGGTCTGCCTGTGTGGGTACCTGCGGATGTGTGGGGGTCACCTGTGCCGGTATCCCTGACATCATCACTTCTGGGTCATAAGAGGGGAGATCAGCGAATGCATGTTACACACACACACACACACACCTTAAAAGAAAGTCGTTCTGAAGCGCCTTGGAAGTTAAAGCAGTGTTCAATAAATATTTATTTAAAAAAAGGTCAAATAAAAACAACACAAATAAGACTTAAGACCACTAGTGCCCAGGGGTGCAGTCAGTCAGTGCCCCTAGCCTACACAGGACCCATCCTTGGCCATAGGTTAGATGTAGATGTGGCTGTGAGGCACTTGTAGCAAAGTTCTTTGGTCCAGACAGGGGGTCCATATCCACAGAGAGAAGACAGAACAGGTCATTGCAGGAGCGTACCTGAGCGTAGCCAGGCAGCATAGGGTACTCTATGGTTACACTGCAAAGTAAACGGTCCAAACAACAGCAGAGAAAGCCAAAGGTTGCATGGATACAGAGGATGCTTAAGGTACACTGTAGTCACAGGTGTCATGGAATGACACAGGATGATCACGGTGCTCTGGATTCACAGGGGTCTGGAATGACGCCAGGGGGGGGAGATTCTAACACAATCTAGCTTACATACATTTATGTACACAGATCGACACCTCAGACCTTAGTTTGTCACAGGTCGGCTAGAACTATGAGGTGAGTGGAAATCACTCATCTCATAGTTCTCCTTTAAAGAAGGCCACTTATGGAGGGAAGAAGATTGGGCTGAGACAGAGGGAGGGTTAAAGGTCCTGTACATGTGTGCTACGGGGCTGTTCAGCCAGAAATGAATACGAGCGTCCCCTCATTGTGGTGCCGCTTGCCCAGTAACCGATTGGCTGATGAGTGTTCTAATATTGCATACATTAAAGAAACTCAACGCCCTGAGCTAATATGAAATAACGTGAGCGCCTAACGAAGGCTCTGCCGCCAAATATACAGATGTAATTGCCTCGATCAGTAACTGCAGCAGCTTCTACTCTAAACACTTCTCTGTCATTATCGGCGTGCAGCTTGCTGAATGTCGGAGAATGGTAAAAGGGTCCCTCGTGGGATCCAGTTTCCCCTCCAGAGCTGCAAGTAATGAGTCTTTGCACAATGTAAGCTGGAGATAGGATGCTTTGTTCACAGGAATAGTGGGCCCCAAAATAAATTGTTTCCGCCTTATCTCACAGCTCCTCGAATGTCATCAGTACCAGAAATTAGAGTGCAGGGTTCTTGTGTTCGCTTCCATAAAGATAACTCTGTTCTAATTAAAAAAAAAAAAAAGTAGAGGTCAAATAAACATCCACCCATTGGTGTACTTTTTGGTCAGGGTGTCAGAAAAGAGCTATTTATATTAATATATTAAAGGGTGTGAAAAATTATATTTGATGCTTTGACAATGCCAACATCATTATATTTCTGGTCACCTAAGTGTCAGATTATGCCAATTAGCACAGCTCACGCTCTGATTCAGGATCATTGATCAGACATCTGACACAGTCCTATATGACATGTTTATGAAGTCCACTCAGTTCTGCAGAAGAAAAATATGGCAGTGATAAGTCAATCTCTTGGGATAAACCCACAATGCTTAGACAGACTGCTACTACTCAGAGAGAAGCGTTATAAAAGAAGAAGTGAAAAGGTTGGCTGTTAGCTATAATGATCTGCACTGGAATCTGGCTGCAGCTTTCACATGTGGCATGTCTTCTTGCATGGGGCAGCATATGTGGCATGTCTTCTTGCATTGGGCAGAATGTGTGGCATGCCTTCGGCCGAATATGTGGCATGTCTTCTTGCATTGGGCAGGATATGTGGCATGTCTTCTTGCATTGGGCAGAATATGTGGCATGTCTTCTTGCATTTCACAGAATCTGTGGCATGTCTTCTTGCATAGGGCAGAATTTGTGGTATGTCTCCTTCCAGTGGGCAGAATATGTGGCATGCATTGGGCAGAATATGTGGCATGTCTTCTTGCATTGCACAGAATATGTGGCATGTCTTCTTGCATAGGGCAGAATATGTGACATGTCTTCTTGCATAGGGCAGAATATGTGGCATGTCTTCTTGCATTGAACAGAATATGTGGCATGTCTTCTTGCATTGGACAGAATATCTGGCATGTCTTCTTGCATTGGGCAGAATATGTGACATGTCTTCTTGCATAGGGCAGAACATGTGGCATGTCTTCTTGCATAGGGCAGAATATGTGGCATGTCTTCTTGCATTGGGCAGAATATGTGGCATGTCTTCTTGCATTGGGCAGAATATGTGGCATGTCTTCTTGCATTGGGCAGAATATGTGGCATGTCTTCTTGCATAGGGCAGAATATGTGGCATGTCTTCTTGCATAGGGCAGAATATGTGGCATGTCTTCTTGCATAGGGCAGAATATGTGGCATGTCTTCTTGCATTGGGCAGAATATGTGGCATGTCTTCTTCCATTGGGCAGAACATGTGGCATGTCTTCTTGCATAGGGCAGAATATGTGACATGTCTTCTTGCATAGGGCAGAATATGTGGCATGTCTTCTTGAATAGGGCAGAATATGTGGCATGTCTTCTTCCATTGGGCAGAACATGTGGCATGTCTTCTTGCATAGGGCAGAATATGTGGCATGTCTTCTTGCATAGGGCAGAATATGTGGCATGTCTTCTTGCATAGGGCAGAATATGTGGCATGTCTTCTTGCATAGGGCAGAATATGTGGCATGTCTTCTTGCATAGGGCAGAATATGTGGCATGTCTTCTTGCATAGGGCAGAATATGTGGCATGTCTTCTTGCATAGGGCAGAATATGTGGCATGTCTTCTTGCATAGGGCAGAATATGTGGCATGTCTTCTTCCATTGGGCAGAATATGTGGCATGTCTTCTTGCATAGGGCAGAATATGTGGCATGTCTTCTTGCATAGGGCAGAATATGTGGCATGTCTTCTTGCATTGGGTAGAATATATTTGTTAGTCTACAACTCAGTTGTGCGGTTCACAGAGTGGAAAAAAAATCGGCCTTGTGGGTAGTCACAGGAAAAATAAGAGAAGAGGGTAGGCAGGAGATCCCTTTTAGTGTAGTGTTCATTAAGGTACAGGAATTGGGACCATTAAAAAAATGAAAGGTATCAGGATGCTTTGACTTTCATCCGCAGAGATTGCAGGTGACCAATCGAGAATGGTAGACACAACCTGTAATCAGTGCTGGTGCAGAATATGTCTATCTCCACGCAGATGTGAGTGGACACACAATGCTCAGGGCCCAATCCTAGGTCCACTTGAGGGACATCAGCATGGGGAGATGGAGTCACATGGGAGCCAAAAAAAAACACAAAACTGTCTTAGAGATGTCCATGGGCAGATTGTGATTAAAATCTTGTGATAAAAAACTATTTATTGATAACACCAATGACACGTTTCGTAACAACCTTCTCAAATAACAAGTGCCAACACAGAATAACTAGATGGCTACAGGCAGGGCACTCAGCACCTAGTGTGGCTGGAGATAGCAATGGCGAGCATGTCTGTGCTCATATTTGCTTTTCTGCCTATGTATTTGGGGGGGTTTTTAACAGCAGCTCTCTTACAGTGTGATACCACCTTTTACATCGTCCTCCACAGAAAATGGACTTTACCTTCACTGTAAAAAAACCTGACATGAAGATAACAGTTGTACAAGTAACATTGTGAGTTAAAGTGGACTTGTATCTTCCTCAGCTTTGTATAAGCTTGAACTAGGAGGGACTTGGATCTTTTTCCATACGTCGTTTCCTTGCTCTCTGGGGATGAACAGAGAAGTGGGAGATCTAAGGAAAGGCAAGAAGAGCAA
Organism: Nanorana parkeri; assembly: GCF_000935625.1. Lineage (NCBI taxonomy): Eukaryota > Metazoa > Chordata > Amphibia > Anura > Dicroglossidae > Nanorana > Nanorana parkeri. The sequence continues at coordinate 475,411 of NW_017306774.1, read as the reverse complement.
TCTGCATATTTTTTTTCCAGCGCTGTGCTGCAAAATATAATTCATATTTTTAAACGCCTCGAACATTACCGCCAGTGTCGGAGGTTCTGTGGGCTCCAGAGGTGCAGCAGCTTCATGTCACTGGCTTAGACATCAACCAGGCTCATGGCAACATCTAATCTGCAAAGACTGTTGATGGCTTCCCCAGCCACTGTGCTGGGTGCTGTTGGTTATGATAGAAGTTCCATGTGCAGTACTGCACTAGAATATTCACAAAGAAAGGGAGCCTGTATTATTTTTATGTGAGTCCATTTATTCGGTATGTTTATCATCGTTTTATGCATACCTAGCAGGGTGACAGGTCTCTTTATAGACCCACTCCAGGCTACTGGTAAATCTACCTATGCAGTGAGCTCCCCCTGCACAGCATAGATTAAATGCTTATTTAGCTAGGGGATGATGAATAAGGTGAAAAAAATTGCCTTATTCCTCACTCTCAGGCTTCCTCTTCTCCAGGTGAGTAGAGATTTCCTTCTTCCCAAGCGACCAGTCCACCAAAGCCGCTTCAATTCACTGTGCAGCCGGTCGCAGCTCTCATCACATACAATGCAGGACCAGCAGTTCTGCAGAAGGGAGAAAAGCGAAGTCCCACCCAAATTCCAGAGAGGAGAAGAGCACCGGTGGTTGCGGGAACCAGGGGCGTAACTAGAAATCACAGGGCCCCATAGCAAAATTTTGTATGGGGCCCTGTGATTTCCAGTTATACCCCTTGCAGAGCCCACTCGAGATCCCACCTGAGGGTGAACCTGCAGAGCCCACCATAGACTCTCTGCAGGGTCACCCTCAGGTGGGCTGGTCGCACTCCTTACCTGTCCGCCTCCTCTTCGTCCACGGTCGCTGATGGGCCTCGCCTCCTCCTCAGTCGCCGGGCCCGCCTCCTTCTTCGGCCGGGCCCCACTGTGCCCCGCGCCCCATAGCGGCCGCCTGGGTCGCTATGGTGATTGTTACGCCACTGGCGGGAACAAAGAATGTGGTAAGTATTTGTACTTATTCCATTCCTCCCTAGTTATACGCAGGTGGGGGGTGGAGTTGGGGGCACACTGCATGGGTAGCTTTAACAGCAACCCAGAACTGGGATTAAATGGCATGTGAAATATAATATGAATACAACTTAAATGCTCAGGCATTGTTAGACATTCAATGATTGTCGGGGGTATTTTTTATTCTTTACTCAAGAAAAAGTGAAGAACCTTTCAGCAGACTCAGATAATCTCCCTGTGTAATAATGAAGCCCTAGCTCAGATAATCTCCGCGTGTAATAATGAAGCCCTACTTTGGCATGCGGCATTTTTTTATTGTCCTGTATCAATGCAGAAACAGCCCAGTAATCACAAATAAAGCTCAAAATTAAGGTCATTGCTTGCTTTTATTGATCCATCCTCAGCAAATAAAAGCAAGAGAGAGAGAAGGCACACAGTCAGTGTTCAGCAGAACTAAGCAAGAAGCAGAGTGTGGTTTTGGTACATTACCCCTAACACCTGCACATGTGTTAAGTCAGCCCATTCTTTAGAATAAGCGACCATCGTATGGCCATGGATGAACAAAACAAAACAAAAAAAAACTCCCTGCAGAATTGTAAAATGCAGTTCAAGTGACTACTGTAGTTGTGCGTTGATGTGCCATGAACAGCTATGTGCTGTGTGTGTTGAAGTGTTTTACCGGACATTACCACAGTACATATGTGTCAAGCCAGCCTAAAATCCTACCACACATTGGTAAGATTACTTGCAGGCTGACTCTAGTTACATAAATGTCTTAAAAAAAATACATCAAAGTCCAAATCCCATTCGCACTGCCACGGGTCTCAAAACCACAAGGTATATGTGGTGCCCAGGTGACCCCACGGATTGGCGCCGTGCAAAACACTAATAGTAAATAAAAGTAATTCACCGGCACACACTTGAAGGGCTTTTAAAGTATCGATATGTTTATTCAATACCCAAGCGTCACATACTGTCATACGATGCTAACGTTTCGGGTCCGCACAGGGATCGTGACAATATAACATTGGAGGAGGACCTGGATAAAATAGGGGGAGGGGCATTAATGTGGCAGATGAGGTTTAATGTCGATAAATGCAAAGTAATGCACTTTGGACATAAAAATAAACAAATGGGTTATACAATTATGGGGGTGCCGCTAGGGAAGTCAGAAATAGAAAAAGATTTGGGGGTCATTGTAGACCACAAACTGAATGGTAGCTTGCAGTGCCAAGCTGCGGAAAACAAAGCCAGCAGGGTCGTGTCCTGTATTAAGAAGGGGATGTATTGCAGGGCCAAGTCTATCGTTGGGCCTCTATATAGATCGTTGGTTCGGCCACATCTGGAGTACGCGGTCCAGTTTTGGTCACCGGTACTGAGAAGGGATGTCCTTGAACTGGAGAGAGTCCAGCGGAGGGCAACAAAACTAATTAGGGGTATGGAGCACCAGAGCTATGAGACGCGGCTACTGAATTTAAACATGTTCACACTGAAATTAAGGAGATTAAGGGGGGGTATGATTTTCATGTACAAGATGCTCAATGGTGACAGCAACATTAACTCCATTACAAAGACTAGAAGCCACCACCTAAAGTTGGTGGAGAAAAAATTCCAGCACAATGGGCGAAGAGGGTTCTTTACAGTAAGAGCGGTTAAGGTCTGGAACTCACTGCCACCGGCCGTCATCTCAGCCAAGACTGTAGATTTGTTCAAGAAACGTTTGGACAATTTCTTGAGGGACCGTAATATCCAGGGATACCAGTATCCCTAAGAATGAGATGATGCGCGGACCTATGTGGGTTGGACTTGATGGACGTATGTCTTTATTCAACCCCAAATACTATGTAACTATGTAACTATGTAAGGGATCCTTCATCAGAGCGACAGTGACACAGGGTTGAAGGATCCCTGTGCGGACCCGAAAACGTTAGCACCGTATGACAGTATGTGGTGTTGGGTATTGAATAAACATATCGATACTTTAAAAACCCTTCAAGTGTGTGTGCCGGGGATTTACTTTTATTTAAAAAATACATAACATAAACCCGAGCTTCCTTTTAAGCTATGGCACTAACTGTAAGAACATCATATAAATGACCATGTCGCTCTAATCAGTGGTTTTACATTTGTGCAATGAGCAATGAAATTAAGTTTAGAAAAGGCTGAAAATGAGGAGAATTAAAATGTAAACATTGTTTAATGTGGAGGTTTCACTGATTTACCATCGGAAATAGATTAAAATACCGTTCAACTTTCATTTTTCCAGTCCTGTGAATAATGTCTACATAGCTGTAGTTGCTGATGGATGATACTCTACCTGCAATGTAGGTCATCATCCAGGAGTGAGTATACAGATCAATGGGGGGTACAAATGTCAGCTAAAAGGGACAACTTGAAGCAGTACAAGGTATATATACTGTACATAGGTCTTGTATGTATATCTTGTGATCAGGGAATTGGGCTTTGTTACTGCTGTGCAGTTCAGCAACGTCTCTCTTTGTGGTTCCTAGGTGGGCAAAAGGTGGACAACTCCTAAAGGAGGTGACCGAAGAAACCTTTGAGACGGTGGTGGATTACTCCTTCTTCATGGAGCCGGTGTCGTGCGAGGTCACCAATGCCCTAGGCAGCACCAACGTCAGCAGAACAGTGGATGTATATTGTAAGAGCCTGACCTGTGATCGCTGTCCCCGTTCACGTGTTCTTATTACAATTCCCAAGATAAGCTTATGTGCCATTAAGCAGACACACCTTTCACAATGTACAGCCACTGAAAGGCCTATTTATTAAAGGTTGAAATCAATATTATGCCTTATTTCTTTGCATGTCACACTGCCATTTCCTCTGCTGACCTTTTGTACAGAATGCAGAAAATTTTAGCAAGTAAATTGGACATACTGTGGCAAGATGAGAACACATTTATTTTGCCAAACTTTATTAAATAGACCCTGTAGTGCGGTAGTAGCAGAAGTTAAACATCTGAGGCAAAAGCTCTTAAAGGAGAACTATGGGGTCAGTGTTTTTCCCCATAGTTCTCTTAAGGGTCATGGGGGGACACAAACTAGCGTCCTCCCGTCACCCAAAGCTCAGTATATTGAGTCGGCTATATATAGGTTATACTGGGACCGCCGCAGCCGGGACGGATCCCGACATTACTGTCGAGATCCACCCAGCTGCATGATTGACAGCTGGCTCTGCCTATCTAGAGGCAGAGCCAGCTGTACCCAACCCCTCACCCGTCCGTTCCGCCAGTGAGTGCTGGAGGATCGGAGCGGGGAAGGGAATCCCTGCAGGGAGCCGTGAGTGACAGTCACTGCTCTCTGCAGGGACATGATCGAGCAGTGAGCCGAGCTGTGACAGTTTCATTGTCACACATCGGCTTGAACTATGAGGAGGAGTGAAAATCACTCACCTCATAGTTCTCCTTTAACGATTACACTGAGCAATCAGATTCTCGCTGCCATTCTCCAGAGTAGATTGTCAATTCTTCATATTTGATGACCACTGCCGAGGAAGCTTTGCGTACTTGTTTCCTTCTTGTATGCCCAACACGACACTTATCATTGGTTGTTATTATTATGAAATCTAAGCAGCGCTGTCATTCCCAAAAAGACAAACCAGATAGGTCTCTGGAGGTCAAACCAGAGGAGACTAAACAGGGGCCAACGTTCAGGCAAAGTTGGGTTGAGGTCAGCCACAGGGTCAAACCAACAGATATATTACAAAGGAGCTACTAGGTGAGGAGTTGGGGTCAAAACCAGGTAAACGACGACCAGACTATCTACCCCAAAATGGAGAGCAGGAACAGAGTGAATGCAAAGACTGAGGTGGATGGAGTTCCCTCAGACAAGATGCAGCCGGTGCAGTCAGGCCAGCCAAGATCAGAGACACAGAAGACAAACCAGAAGTGCTCCCTAGCCAAACTGTACCGTAGAGCTGCCAGCCAGACAATGGACTCTGGTGCTCCTTTGAAGGCTGAATGCCCAGTCACTGAGCGTGTTGACATTTTGCAGTGAATGAGTATCCGCCTGCTGGCATGTCCACGTGCCTATGCACAAAGCTCACCTGGTATTTATTGTGAGCGTGCACAAAGGCTGCAGCATGGACAATTGTGAAGCGCAGGAAAGTAGGCAGGGGGATGAGGGGACCGCTGGTGAGAGACCAAGATGGAGAATGAATGTGAGCTACAGCTTGTCCAACGGATGCCCAATTCACTGCTGAGCAGATGATGAAGGACTGTCAGGTGACCAATCAGAAAAACAGGAGAGAGGTGGCTACCTTACAGCAGCATGGGAGAAGAAGGCAAGGGAGTCTGGTCGCCATGAACAGCAATAACAGCCTCACTGCCTATAAATAAGGCCCATTGTCTATGACCTCATAATAAAGTGGCCATTACAATGTCATCCATTTATAGATAGGCTCCTCTAAGCAATATACCCAATTCATCTTTGTAGTTCCTGTGCTCCATCGTATCTATGTATGACTCATAAACTATCCATCCCACCAAAAAAAACTCTGTGTTCCAAAGTATTTCTAAGTGTCTCACTGTTCCCGATTACTTCAGTTGGACCTAGGATGACATCAGAACCAGAATCCGTTACCGTGGACCTTGGATCTGAAGCCACCTTTCACTGTGCGTGGACTGGTAACCCCTCGCTGACCATTGTCTGGATGAAGCGTGGCTCTGGAGTGGTATGTACCTACAGCATTGATGCTTATCTGCACATATGCCCTCAGATGTTGCTTTATTTGAATACCGTTTAAGAAGGTTGACATTTTATTGTAGGACACGGTGGGGTCACATTGGACTTTTTGGCCACTACCTGTGAGTTTTAAGTGGTATGTGCATATAACATTAATGTTTATCTGTAAATATGCCCAAAGATGTTGCTTTATTTCATAACTGCCCAAGAAAGGTGACAAATTTTATTGTAGGGCATGGTGGTGTCACACTGGACTCATTGGCCCCTACCTGTAATTCTAATCAGCATCCCATACACAGAAAGTGACATCACTAGGGCTGCAGCTAACGATTATTCTCATAATCAATTAGTTGTCCGATTATTTTTTCAATTAATCGATTAGTTGTATTAAAAAATCTCTCTCTCCCCTCCTCTCTCTCCCTCTCTCTATTAGTGATGGGCCCGGGCGTGTTCGCAAGCGCCTCGTGCCGAGCCAGGAAGCTGTCAGCTCGCAGGGCCAATCACAGGCACTGAGATATTTCCCGATCTCTGCAGCTACGGACCGGGAACATGTCTCAGTGCCTGTGATTGGCCCTGCGCGCTGACGGCTTCCTGGCGGGCACGGCACGAGGCGCTTGCGAACACGCCCGAGCCCATCACTACTCTCTACCCCTCCTCCCTCTCTCTCTTTCTGCCCTCCTCTCTCTCCCCCTCTCTCTATTTTTCCCAACTAATCGGTAATGAGAATAGTTGACAACTATTCTCATAATCGATTATTATCAATTTAATCGATTAGTTGTTGCAGCCCTAGACGTCACTGTATCACCATAAACAATATCAAGTGATTTTATCAGCCTTATTAGTGAACAGAGAAACATATTCAGCCCTATTTAATGAATAGGAATAAAAAGCATTCTATAGAGGGCCGGGAAGGGGTGTCAGTGTGCGGGTCACTGAACTCCTAAACCAGAGACTAATTGTATATCTCTGTTGGATCCTAGCTAATTTTTTTGGATAGAATGGACAAGGATTACATCTTTTGCTGTTTTTTCTCATTTCCTGTTCTGTTGATAACCATCATAGGTTAGATGTGAGGGAAGGCTTCACAGACAGTGACAACAACCTGATGGTGATTCTAACCTTTCCTCGCTTTATGAAAACTGAGCATTTTTTTTTCTTCTTCAAAATTGGGCTTGAAATCTACATGTAGAGGTCCAAAAATAGAAGCTGGTGGCACACCGTAAAATCTGACGCTGGTAAAACTTTATTGTTCTGGACAAGCAACACAAAGCCCCATGTGGGACCTCCTCCTCTGACACGGTTCACCCACATCTGAGCTTAAAGCGGAACCTTTACCCATATCTTTAAAATAACAACAAACTAGTTTTCTTCCCTAGTCCACTGACAGTGGCCATGTTAACTAAGGGCAGATTAGTAGCTCTCCTTTTACTTCCCGGAATTATGGCACATGTGACTAGACAAGTGACTAGGACATGTGACCATGCACATCATCTCAGGGGAGGAAAACGCCTTTCCCTGAGATCTGGTGAAATTACAGGTGAGATTTCCCAGCAATGCTCTGCTGATAACAAGTAAATCCCAGCATGCATTGCTTTGGCAAACTGAAATCATTTTGCCCTTTCAAAGCAGGAAGTAAACGCCCTGCAAAGTGTAAGTATTTCCAAATCACAGCATTTTTTTACCTGACATGTCTATGTTATTATTAATCATCATACATAGAGGCAGTGGCGTAACAATCGCCATAGCGACCCAGGCGGCCGCTATGGGGCCCGGGCACAGGGGGGCCCGGCCAGGGCAGCTATGGCATGCAAGGGTGCTGTCTGCCACTGACACAGCTCAGCAGCGGCCGCGGCGCATTTCCCCTCAAAGCCGCTGCGGAGCTGTGTCAGTGACAGCCAGCCGCTGCGGCAGATGAGACCGTTGTTCGCAAAGGAGGAGGAGGCGGGGCCCGCCTAAGAGCAACCCCGCCTCCTCTTACATCACTGGCCAGCACCCTAAGAGCAGGTGGGGCCAGTGATGTGTTTGTGGGTCGCCAGGGGACGGAACAGGAGTCGGGGCCCGGCGACCACAGAGGCCGACAGCGCTGACAGGTAAGAGATCTCAGACCCTGCAGAGCCCACCATGGAGAATCTATGGTGGGCTCTGCAGGGTCACTCTCCGGTGGGCTCTGTAAGTGGCATAACTAGCAATCACCGGGCTCCATACAAAATTTTGCTATGGGGCCCTGTGATTTCTAGTTACGCCCCTGCATAGAGGGAAGCATTGGTAGAATTTGATTTTGAATGTAACGGTACACTTTACTAATAGAGACATGTTTAAGCCCAGTTTTGGGTGAAATGCACCAGAGGAGGTCATAGGTGGAGCTTTTTGTTGCTTGTCCACTGGATATACAATGCGCCACCGGTTTATTTTATTTGGACTTAGCTTTTCTGAATCCAGTCGGCCAAAGGAGTGACTCACCATAAAGGGCTTGAGAGCAGCCAGAAACATTACTCTGTTCACTGGGAGCAGTGCTTCTCTATTTCCACCATGGGCACGGCTACGGAGGCGTAGACTTGTTCTACTCGGAGGTTTTCTAATGCTCCCACATGTTGAACTACAGAAGGTATTTAAACGGCTTCTATTTACAGAAATAAATGCAACTTTTTAGAAATTGCAGTCAGTTTATATCATGTTACCGATTGAGGTGTAAACAGCGCTCTGCAGATTTCTTTAATAAGGCAGCGCAGAGTTCAGTGATTACATGCAAAGTGCGCATTTCTGAGGTCACCAGTTGCCATCGCCTGCAGATCTGAGCTCTGGAAAATTCAATCTGAAAGGAACACTTTTTTTTTTAATATATCACAGGTGCTAAGTAATGAAAACTCCCTGACTTTGAAAAACGTGCGCCAGGAGGATGCTGGGAAGTATGTGTGCCGTGCCGTGGTTCCTCGGGTAGGCGCCGGTGAGAGGGAGCTCACCCTGACAGTGAATGGTAAGAAAAAATGTTCAGAATTTGGGAGGGTGAATGGATGAAATACATTGTGTTATATTGTGTTACATTGTATTAAATAAAAGTTGCAGGGTAGCGGGGACGTGCACTCGGCCTCTTAAAGGAGAACTATGAGGGGGGGGGGGGGCTTTTGACTCACCTCATAGTTCTAGCCGACCTGTGACAATGAGACTGTCACAGGTCGGCTCAGTAGATCGGGAGGTGAGGGAACACATACCGGCGTTTCGCTCACCTCTCGATCCTGTCACGGTTCTCTGCCGTGACAGGGGAGTGGCTGGATTCCCCTCTCCGATCTGCCAGCGCTGACTGGCGGAACGGACGGGGGAGGGGCGGGTACAGCTGGCTCTGCCTCTAGATAGGCAGAGCCAGCTGTCACTCACGCAGCTGGGCGGATCCAGACATAATTGTTGTGATCCGCTTCAGCTGCGGCGTCTCAGTATACCGGGAGCTGTAGCTCCCTATATACTGAGCTTAGGGTGACGGGAGGACGCTAGTTTGTGTCCTCCCGTTACCCTAAGGATATCTATGGGGAAAAGCCCTGACCCCATAGTTCTCCTTTAATACCGGTTAAATAAATTTTACCTTTGTTTAGCAGAAAGCAGGTGACCATTGTCTGTAGATGCTGAATGGGATGTAAATCTGTTCTACAGGAAGAGACGCTGCCCTGTTTTATGTCGTTATCTCGTACAGCGGGGAAGAGACGCAGATTTAGCTTTTTAATATTAGAGATGTGTTTGTGGGTCCCTTAAATAGGCAGAAATCCATTTCCGTTGGCTCTGCCGTGCCCGATAGTAATCAGCTTCCACCATTAAAGAAATACTTTATTCTGTCTAACGATGGCAAGGTGCAGCCAGCCTGATTGGAGAGGCAATCGTGTTATGTATTACTGGCTTATAAAATGATGCAAATTCAATACTGAACCCTACGGACTAAGACTGGGATGCCATTAAAGTTCATGTGCGTGTAAAGGCGTCCCAATACTTTTGGGTAATATAGTGTATTTCACACATAAAGAGCTCCCCTCCCGTGCCTGGGAACATTCCCCCTCCCCGGGCGGTGGTTCAGGGGAAGAATGTGGTGGGGCGTGCGGCTTTGTTAGGGCCGCGCTGTCGGCAGCTCTCTGTCCGGTCCCTCCCAGTTCACTGATGTCATCCCGGTGACAGGTTATCTTTCAATTTGAACTCCAAGGCAAGTAGCTAAAAGCACACACATACTGTATATGAGAGTCAAATCATTTGTATTTCTATCCATCCAGTCCTGAGGTTTACACAGCATGTCAACGCAGCACAAAGCTATCTGGTATGGCAGAAGACCCGATTTGTCTTTGCTGCAGTTCAGTAACACTTACAGGTCTTCTCCCTCCCCCACTCTATGACTGGATCATGAAAGGAGAAGCAGCAGACTGATGAGCTCATCTCTGCTCTCTCCTCCTATCTGCATGCTCCGTCCTCTGCATGTGCTGCTTCTCCATCTTCCATTCCGAGCTCTACTGCTGGAGGCCGATACTAAGTCAAATTCAGGTACTTACACTGCTTGCACATTTGATGATGTGTTATAGATGACGGGGCTGTAATAATTTGTGTCCTTTATATGGGGTTCAGCTTTATTCTCAGCCTCCATATCAATGTGTGCGATCTGATTGGTTGCTGCGGCCAGTGCGGACGCCTTTCCCTTCTCTGGTTACAGACGTGACAGATTGCTGCTGTGATAATGAAGGCGATTTATCAGTGGCGGGTCCTGTGTGATGTGTGGATGCCGAGTGTCGGCCTGCTCGCCATCTGGACACGTCCGTGGTTCGCTCTCGGGCAATTACAGGCGGCGCGGCGTTGGATTTCTGCTCGCCGAGACTCCGGAGCGCCTCACATTTATTTCCAGTTCTCTAATCTGGCTGAAGGGGGAAATGGCGACGCTAAAATCTGCAGCTCCTCGCCGCCCGTCACGTCCTGACAACACACTCCCCCCGTGTCATCCTCTCCACTGACAGCATCGTATCCCAGGTCCCGGCCAGGTCCATACTCACAGATCAACACAAAGCATATTTGTGGTCTCCTACCTGCCAACACCCATATAAAGCTCCGGCCTCCCCTTCAGTGTTATATCCGACCTCCGGCCTCCCCTTCAGTCTCATATCTGACCTCCAGCCTCCCCTTCAGTCTTCTGTCTGACCTCCGTCTCCCCCTTCAGTCTTCTATCTGACCTCCGTCCTTCCCTTCAGTCTTCTATCTGACCTCCGTCCTTCCCTTCAGTCTTCTATCTGCCCTCCGTCCTTCCCTTCAGTCTTCTATCTGACCTCCGTCCTTCCCTTCAGTCTTCTATCTGCCCTCCGTCCTTCCCTTCAGTCTTCTATCTGACCTCCGTCCTTCCCTTCAGTCTTCTATCTGCCCTCCGTCCTTCCCTTCAGTCTTCTATCTGACCTCCGTCCTTCCCTTCAGTCTTCTATCTGCCCTCCGTCCTTCCCTTCAGTCTTCTATCTGACCTCCGTCCTTCCCTTCAGTCTTCTATCTGCCCTCCGTCCTTCCCTTCAGTCTTCTATCTGACCTCCGTCCTTCCCTTCAGTCTTCTATCTGCCCTCCGTCCTTCCCTTCAGTCTTCTATCTGACCTCCGTCCTTCCCTTCAGTCTTCTATCTGCCCTCCGTCCTTCCCTTCAGTCTTCTATCTGACCTCCGTCCTTCCCTTCAGTCTTCTATCTGCCCTCCGTCCTTCCCTTCAGTCTTCTATCTGACCTCCGTCCTTCCCTTCAGTCTTCTATCTGCCCTCCGTCCTTCCCTTCAGTCTTCTATCTGACCTCCGTCCTTCCCTTCAGTCTTCTATCTGCCCTCCGTCCTTCCCTTCAGTCTTCTATCTGACCTCCGTCCTTCCCTTCAGTCTTCTATCTGCCCTCCGTCCTTCCCTTCAGTCTTCTATCTGACCTCCGTCCTTCCCTTCAGTCTTCTATCTGCCCTCCGTCCTTCCCTTCAGTCTTCTATCTGACCTCCGTCCTTCCCTTCAGTCTTCTATCTGCCCTCCGTCCTTCCCTTCAGTCTTCTATCTGACCTCCGTCCTTCCCTTCAGTCTTCTATCTGCCCTCCGTCCTTCCCTTCAGTCTTCTATCTGACCTCCGTCCTCCCCTTCAGTCTCATATCTGACCTCCGTCCTTCCCTGCACACTGGGAGCTTCTCACAATGCGCATTAGAAGCTGCAGCAAGTCAGAGAGATCCCACCTCAATTCCTGGCTGGAGGACGTCCAACATCATCTATCCTGACTGTCCCTGGCCCCGCCCCTTTCATTCATTCATTCAGTTATTTCAATCATGGAGGCTCGGCATCATATGTGGGCGTTACCTAGAGCGGTCTGCAAGCAAATACATCCTGCCTAGGACCGCCCACTCCAGACTGACACCCACCCATCAAGGCAATACAATATTTGCATAACTCCTCCCAAGAACCCGCCTACTGCTTGTATCAGGGCTGAGGGTTCTTGAGAGAATTACTGAGAGAAGGTGCTGTGTTGTTTTTTCAAGAAGCTATGTATTGCACCCTGCCGGCCCCTCCCACCAGCCATGAGCTGCCTGAATTGCATATAGAAGCACAAAGACCCAGTGATGACATCATTGGGGCTAAAATGAGGTGTGCAATTAAGGTTTGGGATTATATTGATCAGCCTGTTGATGGGGGAGGGGCAACATATTATCAGATTAAACTTCAGATTACAAATTGCCTTTCCTTTTGGAAGGTTGGTGAGGCCCAATCAATGTGTAATCCCCAGTCCAAAACACCCCGTACAAACTATGGGAGACATTTATAAAACTCGTTCTCTGGTTTCTACTTAAAGGAGAACTAGGGGGTCAGGGCTTTTCCCCATAGTCCTCCTTAGGGTAACGGGAGGACACAAACTAGCGTCCTCCCCTCACCCTAAGCTCAGTATATAGGGAGCTACAGCTCGCGGTATACTGAGACGCCGGAGCGGATCCCGACAATTGTGCCGAGATCCACCCAGCTGCGTGACTGACAGCTGGCTCCTCCTATCTAGAGGCAGAGCCAGCTGTACCCGCCCCCTCCCCCGTCCGTTCCGCCAGTCAGCGCTGGAGGATCGGAGCGGGGAGGGGGAATCCAACCCCTCCCATGTCACGGAGAGCTGTGACAGGATCGAGAGGTGAGCGAACGCCGGTATGTGTTCGCTCACCTCCCGATCTACTGAGCCGACCTGTGACAGTCTCATTGTCACAGGTCGGCTAGAGCTATGAGGTGAGTGAAAAGCCCCTCCCCCCTCATAGATCTCCTTTAAAACATACAAATTCTGCCTATTATTTCTGAAAAATAAAACAGAAATCGCGCAATTTCGCACAATAAGGAAACTGGATTTCAGAAAAGAATGCAAAAGCCAAAATACGCGATGTGCAGCCGGCGTGAATTTTTTTCTGTTCGTCTCCTACATGCCTGCGCTCTGATCATCTGCTTCATGGAGCCGAACGACAGAACAGCTCAAAGCAATTGTGAAGTCTGCTTTCCAAAAATGAGGCCGTTATATAACATATATAATGTATAGGAAACAATATACTATGTAACATATACACTGAGAGGGCCGGACCATTATAAATAGGGAAGCAGGTTGGTTACCACGACACGTGAAGTGATTTGTTTCTGAAGATTCGGGGAAACAACGCGATGTAACAGCCTTTGAACGCGGGATGATTGTTGGCGCTCGGAGCCATGGAGCGAGTATCAGCAAAACAGCAGAATTCGGTACATGTTCAGGAGCGGCTCATTGTTAAAGTGTTTAAAGACCGGACTGTCAGCCGAAAATCTGGGTCTGAACGTGCGAATTGTGGCCGTCAGCGACTAGTCAGTGTTAGGGCAGAACGGGGGAGGGGCAAGACTGGTACAGGACAACAGAAGGGCGACAGCGCCGTGTCAGATTCCTCGCATCACCTTTCATCATCTCGTGGAGTCACCAGGCGGCCCAACCAAGTACTGATGGGGGGGGTCATAATCTGGCCACTCAGTGTATATCAAAGAAAACCCTCTACAAAGTACAAAAATGCTGCCAATACCTTCTTATTGATTGCACTCCTGTGGTCATGTGACCGTGGGGCTCAGTTGCAATGCCAGTTGTGCTGGGTGGGGGAGTGTTTGTAGATAGAAGGCATCCCAACACCAGTCCTTCCTCCTTTTTCCCCGCAGCGTACCTCACTCACCTCCCTGCTTCTTCAGGCTGTCCAGCTGAGCAGAGCTGGGCCGGGAGAGAGTAGTGTTGGCCTGACTATAGGCACACCTGCATCAGCATGGCATCCTAAAACTCCAATTAGATGTACGGCACAAAAGAGGATTATTCACTAATGAGCCGAAGGATCCAGCTGTATTTTCGGGTACGTCAACCGCCTCTGCCCTTCGGTTCAGTGGAACCCAAAGGCTGCTGTACGGGCTATTCACTATAGCCTGTACAGCACCTGAGCCGAACCCATATGCTGTGGATCGGCTGAGCCGAAGTGTGGAGTTAATTAAAAATTAAAAAAAAAATACTTTTTAAACATTTAATCTAATTTTTTTTTCTATTCTGCTCGCTACCTCGGAGGTAGCAAGCAGAATGGCCGAGCCGTATGCCGTTTTGGAGTGAGCTGCCGGAGGTCCGGCTCAGCCGATCCAGATGTTGTATCGCCTGAGTGGAACTCCTTCTGCACTTCGGCTCAGCCGAACATGTGGAGGGTGATTTTAGCCGATGTACGGGTGATTTTAGCCGATGTACGGGTGATTTTAGCCAATGTATGGGTGATTTTAGCCGATGTACGGGTGATTTTAGCCGATGTACGGGTGATTTTAGCCAATGTATGGGTGATTTTAGCCGATGTACAGGTGATTTTAGACGATGTATGGGTGATTTTAGCCGATGTACAGGTGATTTTAGCCGATGTATGGGTGATTTTAGCCAATGTACGGGTGATTTTAGCCCGATGTATGGGTGATTTTAGCCAATGTACGGGTGATTTTAGCCAATGTATGGGTGATTTTAGCCGATGTACGGGGGATTTTAGGCCGATGTACGGGTGATTTTAGCCGATGTACGGGTGATTTTAGCCGATATAACGGTGAAATCAGCCGTACAAGGCTGAAATGAATAGCCGAACAGCGTCTGGCTCACTTCACTTCGGCAGCTAAGTGAATAACCCCCCCAAAGGGCCCATGCTGGTGTAAATCTACTTTGGTGCTTAACATGGCCAGGAAACTAAAGAAAATGATCAACGGGAATGGCAGGATCACCAGATATTTAATTTGCATTCAACACAGTGTATACAAAAGCCAGATGTATGTACACGATGAGGAACATGGTACAAAAGTGTTAATATTTAGGGGGTACATGCACTTTAAAGGTGAACTATGAGGTGAGTGCTTTTCACTCACCTCATAGTTCTAGCCGACCTGTGATTCTGCCTCTAGATAGGCAGAGCCAGCTGTCACTCACGCAGCTGGGCGGATCTCGACATCGATGTCGGGATCCGCTCTGGCTGCGGCGTCTCAGTATACCGCGAGCTGTGGCTCCCTATATACTGAGCTTAGGGTGACGGGAGGACGCTAGTTTGTGTCCTCCCGTTACCCTAAGGAGAACTATGGGGAAAAGCCCTGACCCCATAGTTCTCTTTTAATATTTAGGGGGTACATGCACTTTAAGTGGAGCGGAAAATGAGACGTTATTGTTGCATTATGGGAACTGGCCTTTTTTTTTTTTATTCCTCTGGTTCAGTCTTGCTCACGTATAAAATACTGAGCAGCAGCAGTGGCCACAATGAGATCAATTTCAAGTTTAGCGCTGGGCACAATCAATAATGACATCAATGCTGCAGTCTGTCAATACCAATAGCACAGCAGTTTTTGTTTTTCCCGAGTCCACCAGTTACATTTTTTTTAGGGTCACCAGGTATTTTCTGAAACAGTAAAATAAGAGCACGCCAAAACAGAAAGTTTAATTTCGGGGGCCTCTAATGGAGAAAAAATCAAACACATTTTGGTTTTCCTGGCACTTTAATGCATTGGGATGAATGTTAAAAAGGGAAGCTACACTGATTGACCTTAGGCGGTTCAGTGTCTCCCTCCGGGAAGATTAAAGTCCTCTCCTGAATGTCAGCCCCGGCCGCCTATTTCTCCTAATTTCCCAGCGCGCACCGCTTCCCCCTGTCCCTAAATAACACGCACACACACGGAGATAATGCAATAAGAGGCATGCGGGAGCTGTGGGGAGATATGCCAGTGGCATCACATTGAGCCAGGATGAGGAATGCGCCATTTGGCTTTATCTCGCCCGCGCCTTGCAAAGTGATATTGTTTTCCTTCAACTCGAGTTCCCTTATCGACAGCAGGAGTTTAATTACAATTAAATAGCTAGCAGAAAACAAAAGCAGCGGTAAGAAAACAACGCAGGCAGGCAGAGGGGCTTGTAGAAAATTTAAGAGGGAAGTCATGCGTCGTGTAACGAGGGGCTCTGTCATCTGGGGAAACGTCTTGGGAAAAAAAAAATGTTGTGTCGGTATGGCGGTATACCTGGGTCTTTGGGTTTTCACAGAGCGTTGTAACGGTGCACCCCACAGATAACGCACATGACAAGAATCCCTGAGCCACTGCCGAGGACAGTTAGAGGTAAAAGTCCGATGTCACTGGCGGCAGAATAACGCACATTTGGAATTCTGGAGACTTCTGGAGATCAAAATTACAATTTTACAGATAACTTACATCAGTTCATTTGTTATTTTACTGACCTCACTGGAGCTGGTGACATTTTTGCTGTGTGTAGCTGTTTGTTTTTTTAATGTATTACTAGGGATGCGCTGATGATGATTTTTTCGGGTATCGAATACTGATATCTATATTTCGGTACTCGCCGATACCGGAACTTCCGGTAGCATAGAGCCGGTGATCGATCGAAAGTTCGAACTTATCGAGTTTCCTTAGAACTACGAGGTTCGCACACAAAACTTCTTCTGCACGAGCGCCATCCGCGGCATTGCCCTATACACATGCACCACAGCAATAAAGTAATAAATGAAGCACGTTATTTATCTCCGGTGCCCCACTCAAGCGGCGGCCATATTGAGTGGGGCACCGGAGATAAATAACGTGCTTCATTTATTACTTTATTGCTGTGGTGTATGTGTATAGGGCATGACGCTCGTGCACAACACATTTCTTGCCCAAAAATCGTAGTTCTAAGGAAACCGGAAGTCATGCGGTCCCACAACTCGATAAGTTTCTACTATCGACAGAACACCGGCTCCCCGGCAATCGGGAAGCCAGGTGACGTGTCATTACCCGCCACCCGGCTTCTTAATTGCCCGGGGAAGCCGACTCCATTCTGTTTGGCCGGCTCGATACTGATTGGCCAGAAAGCCGGCTTCCCAGCCAATCGGCATCGAGGCCGGCCAAACAGATCTGACAATATGGTGACACGACCCCCACCCTGCAGGCACCTCATTCCCCTCACATAGATCCTTAGCAGCATTCATTACCGTACCAGTTAGGGTTGCCACCTGTACGGGATTCACCCGGACAGTCCGGGTTTTGAATGCTGTGTCCGGGTTTCATGGCTGCCATATTGAGTGGGGCACCGGAGATAAATAACGTGCTTCATTTATTACTTTATTGCTGTGGTGTATGTGTATAGGGCATGACGCTCGTGCACAACACATTTCTTGCCCAAAAATCGTAGTTCTAAGGAAACCGGAAGTCATGCGGTCCCACAACTCGATAAGTTTCTACTATCGACAGAACACCGGCTCCCCGGCAATCGGGAAGCCAGGTGACGTGTCATTACCCGCCACCCGGCTTCTTAATTGCCCGGGGAAGCCGACTCCATTCTGTTTGGCCGGCTCGATACTGATTGGCCAGAAAGCCGGCTTCCCAGCCAATCGGCATCGAGGCCGGCCAAACAGATCTGACAATATGGTGACACGACCCCCACCCTGCAGGCACCTCATTCCCCTCACATAGATCCTTAGCAGCATTCATTACCGTACCAGTTAGGGTTGCCACCTGTACGGGATTCACCCGGACAGTCCGGGTTTTGAATGCTGTGTCCGGGTTTCATGGCAGCAGAAACCCGGACACATGATGTCAGGCAGACAGGGGCAACGAAAATTAAGACAGGGGCTACTGGCCACCCACTGAAAATAGTCTTGACTATGATATTAACATATAAATGGGTGGCACTATTTACATATAAATAAGCTGCAACTCATTCTCCCCAAAACAATTTGCTAGAGTGTTCGGGTTTCACTGAAAGAAAAGGTGGCAACCCTAGTACCAGTCCCTCGGCCAGCGGAGCAGACACCTCTCTCCAAGGATCTGCCCACGTCTCCTGTGTGTACAGCACCCACGTGATCGGCCCTCAGCTTGCTACTGCACGTGCACAGACTGCCCAGTGCTTTCATTCAGAAATCCTGTGCATGCGCAGTAGCAGGCTGAGGGCCGATCACGTGGGCGCTGTACACACAGGAGACGTGGGCAGATCCCGGGGAGCTAGGAGAGCGGTGTCTGCCCAGCTGGCCAAGGGACTGGTACGGTAATGACTGCTGCTAAGGATCTATGTGAGGGGAATGATTTGTCTGCAGAGTTGGGGGTCGTGTCGCCATATTAGCGGCTTCCCGGGCCAATCAGCATCGAGCCAGAAATTGAGGGAAATTGAGGGAACTTCTGCATCCAGGCGTGGTTCTCCAAACGTCCTCGTGAACCTGCTGCACGTGGTGGCAGCTGCCATTGATTTACATAGAGCCTCCCACCCACAGGAAAAGGTCTCAAATGGGTTTGCCCCCTTCACAAGTGCGAATGGGGCCTGATACTATTGGTTTTGTGTCCTGCCTATTTCTCTCCTGGTCTCAGTCCTCCTAAGCAGGGGATTACAGCAGGCCGATATCAAGGCTGATTTAGGTACCTATGCTACCTCTGCGTAGGAAAAAAATAAATTGATTTTTAATAAATACTTAACCTGATTATATGGTATTTTTTAGATCTGAAGTTCAGCTTTAATCACTTGGAATGATTTGATGAATAAAATGAATGTCATGTCATGCTCCAAATTTCAGTCTGGAAGATGCATGTTAGCGCCAACATTTCAGGGGTGAAGTCACACTCTAATCGCACTTCCCGTCATTGAAGAGCGGTCATCAGAAGTTAATAGGCAAATTCTCTCCGTGTACATGTGTTTACAGACACCTGCAGAAGTCTCTCCGATACATCACAAATCAGAAAATATACTACAAAGACATGAAGGGAATTATGATGAAGAACAGCGGCGTAGAATATTTTGAATACATATTTGTGCCAAGTAAAGTTCCCAAAATGTTGTCAGTAAAATCACTTCTTTTCTTAAAATGGAACTTTGGTTAAAGGAGAACTATGAGGGAGTGATTTCCACTCACCTCATAGTTCTAGCCGACCTGTGACAATGAAACTGTCACAGGTCGGCTCAGTAGATCGGGAGGTGAGCGAACACATACCGGCATTCGCTCACCTCTCGATCCTGTCACGGCTCTCTGCCGTGACTGGGGAGGGGCTGGATTCCCCCCCTCCCCGCTCCGATCCGCCAGCGCTGACTGGCAGAACGGACGGGGGAGGGGGCGGGTACAACTGGCTCTGCCTCTAGATAGGCAGAGCCAGCTGTCAGTCACGCAGCTGGGCGGATCCCGGCATAATTGTCGGGATGCGCTTCAGCTGCAGCGCCTCAGTATATAGCGAGCTGTAGCTCGCTATATACTGAGCTTAGGGTAACGGGAGGACGCTAGTTTGTGTCCTCCCGTGACCCTAAGGAGAACTATGGGCAAAAGCCCTGACCCCATAGTTCTCCTTTAAACAAAAGCTTAAGAGAGCAGAAAACCTTTCCCCTCGTCTCCTTAGATTTTATTCCAGTGCACACTTCATGTGGCTCATGCATCTGTAAGATGTTGGGTGCCACGGTTGACGAATCTCAGCGTTTTTAATGTCTGTTACATCATAAGCGCGATTAATAGCTGGAGATGATAGCTTGAAGCAGCGGAGAAGATGGCGGCGCTGATGCACGGCATGCGGAGTAACAGCTTAGCCCTGTCAGGGCCGAAGAAGGGTATATGGCTGTATGAGGTATGACGTACATATCTGTGCATTGTGTCACCAGCCCTGGTGTGGTTCCTCTTCAAAGTCCACGTTTTATACCACTTTTCACATTACGCCCATATTTAGGGTGTAACATCCTCATTGGCCTTCCACTACACAGGCTCCTCCCCCCTTCAGTCTATCATGAATGCAGCTGCTAGACTCATTCACCTAACCAACCGCTCAGTGTCTGCAACCCCCCTCTGCCGATCCCTGCACTGGCTTCCACTCGCCCACCCCCCTCTGCCGATCCCTGCACTGGCTTCCACTCGCCCACCCCCCTCTGCCGATCCCTGCACTGGCTTCCACTCGCCCACCCCCCTCTGCCGATCCCTGCACTGGCTTCCACTCGCCCACCCCCCTCTGCCGATCCCTGCACTGGCTTCCACTCGCCCACCCCCCTCTGCCGATCCCTGCACTGGCTTCCACTCGCCCACCCCCCTCTGCCGATCCCTGCACTGGCTTCCACTCGCCCACCCCCCTCTGCCGATCCCTGCACTGGCTTCCACTCGCCCACAGGATAACATTCAAAATATTAACAGTAACTTATAAAGCCGTCCACAACTCTGCCCCCGGATATATCTCAGACCTTGTCTCAAAATATCACCCTAACCGTCCCCTCCGCTCTTCCCTAGACCTCCTGCTTTCCAGCTTCCTAGTCAACTCCTCCCATACTCGCCTCCAGGACTTCTCTGAGTCTCTCCCATCCTCTGGAACTCTTTACCCCAACCTGTCCATCCATCTCCCACCTTGACTGTCTTTAGGCGTTCCCTAAAGACTCATCTCTTCAGGGAAGCCGATCCCTCCTCAACCCAACCACTGAACCATCAGGTTCTCAAACAATTCATCCACACACAGCCACCTCCTCATGTATCATTTCCCCCTCCTCTTTCAGATTGTAAGCTCTCAGGGGCGGGGCCCTCCTCACCATCTTGTCTTGAATTGTAATGTCTTCCTTACATTGTAAAGCGCTGCACAAACTGTTGGCGCTATATAAATCCTGTTTAATAATAATATGAAACATGGTATAAAGAACTACCCCCAAAACCGTTCCTCTTACCTGAATCACAAGGCAGATTTTTCCAGCAGAATATATTTTTTTCTGTGGCTCCACCCACACAGCGGCTTCATGCAGGCCCAGGATTGTGTACAAACATTACTACAAGTCCCATCTGCTCCAGTGGCCGAGGAGGACCTATAGTGCTGTTTGTACATAATAATGGGCCTGCATGAAGCGGCTATGTGGGTGGACTTGTAGGGAGTTGTAGAGCAAGGGTAGCAAACCTCCGGCCCTCCAGCTGTGGGTGGAACTACAAATCCCATGAGGCATTGCAAGATTCTCACAGCCACAGACATGACTCCCGGAGAGAGATGCATCATGGGATTTTGTAGTTTCACCAC
This sequence comes from Nanorana parkeri, assembly GCF_000935625.1. Taxonomy (NCBI): domain Eukaryota; kingdom Metazoa; phylum Chordata; class Amphibia; order Anura; family Dicroglossidae; genus Nanorana; species Nanorana parkeri. The sequence goes on along the minus strand of NW_017306774.1, from coordinate 454,210 downwards.
AGCTGGGAGTGCCGGAGCTTTGCTGCCCCTGTTGTAGAGAGTGTGCACCGGCAATTCCCCTCTGCAGTTCAGCAGCACTTCCTGCCTCAGGTCTCTCACACTTCCTGCCTGTGACCTCCTCACAGGGGACATTTTGCAAAAAGGTGCAATGCTCTGTAGGTACTATTGCAAAAAATGAGATCAATGTCGCTGCGTTTACTACTTTTTTTGCAGAAGGCGGACTGCGCTTTTAAAGACGGTTTTTGATACCAAAATAGTTTATATGCATAAAATAAATGTATATGCATTGACTTTTTGTGGCCAGATGTAGCGAGAATCCAGTGCCTGTGGGGAGCAGATTGGATTTGTGGGCAACAAAGTGATTGAAGAGGTTGGAAAACTTTGTCAGATCGTTACTGTTTTCCATATTGCTGGGACTACTGTCTGTGCGTGGCTCTCCCACCCCCTTCCACTGTCATAAACAGGCACACTCCTGGGCACAATTGTTTTGGGGAGAAGCAAGTAAGGAGACACCAGGAGATGTCCAGTAAGTAGAAAACCAAACAGGAAGACACAATGGG
>NW_017306774.1:444258-453257 GCF_000935625.1 Nanorana parkeri | reverse complement strand
ACCATTATTATAAATAAAATACTATTTTTTCCATCTTGCATTTCAGTGCAGCTGATCTCCTACAGTCTTTCAGTCACTTCCGGTCTACATGCGCTCAATTCAGCATCAGCAGCACATCATTGGTCTGGACCATCTTAAAGGAGAACTATGGGGTCAGTGTTTTTTCCCATAGCTCTCCTTAGGGTAACAGGAGGACACAAACTAGCGTCCTCCCGTCACCCTAAGCTCAGTATACCGCGAGCTACAGCTCGCGGTATACTGAGACGCCGCAGCTGAAACGGATCCCGACAATTATGTCTGGATCCGCCCAGCTGCGTGAGTGACAGCTGGCTCTGCCTATCTAGAGGCAGCGCCAGCTGTCCCCGCCCCCTCCCCCGTCCGTTCCGCCAGTCAGCGCTGGCAGAGCGGGGGGGGGGGAATCCAGCCCCTCCCCCTGTCATGGCAGAGAGCCGTGACAGGATCGAGAGGTGAGGGAATCCGGTATGTGTTCGCTCACCTCCCGATCTACTGAGCCGACCAGTGACAGTCTCATTGTCACAGGTCGGCTAGAACTATGAGGTGAGTGAAAATCACTCACCTCATAGTTCTCCTTTAATGATAGTGACAATGGTGAGGCATGCCTGTGCAGTGTGTATCAACATGGCCACCTTAAAGGAGAACTACGAGGGGGGGAGGGTCTAGTTTGTGTCCTCCCGTTACCCTTAGGAGAACTATGGGGAAAAGCCCTGACCCCATAGTTCTCCTTTAAGTCTCCTTTAAAAGGTGTGTGTGAAGGGTGACAAGGTAGGACAGCAAATGAGAAACAGATGCCACCCTATTATAGGAAGTGCCTGAACAAGGATCTCCATGTCAGGATCACCAGGACTTATTTTAATTAAAACTGCCGAGTTAAAAAAAAATTAAAAAAACTTTTGGAATGACATTGCCATGTTAAAGATTATGTGAGATTTTAGTAATTTGGCTGAAATGTACTTCTGTTGTACATATGTACTGTTATGTTTTACGGTAACATAGAGGAAGCAATGCAATGCACACGCGGGCCAGCATTAATCAGGCCAAGAAGAGGGGCTGTGTTTGTGGATGTTAGAGGGATTTGAACCAATAGAATGGACAGTTGGGAGTCATGTGGTCCCCTTTCTGTGACTGGATAAGACATTTTTTTTTTTATATGACTAGATATAAACATCCTGACTTGGCGATCCATCTGGATGAGAAAAGCAAAAAAACAAAAACAAGCAGCACACAAGGGGTTAATGGCAAAGCTTTAGGGTCCGGGATTAATATTCCTAGCTGCAGTTCTCTCCAATGCCTCGATTTTTTACCTTTCCATTTTAAAAGCTCTCGGTTCTGTTGACGCATCACAGACTGAGGCACACCAGAAATCTAAATATTATTATTCCTATCTTAAGCCGGTGGAGGGTTTCTTTCTTTACCGTCATTTTAATTTAACCTTCACGGAGCTGAAAAGAAGCCCATTTCTCATACAAGAAGAAAGCTCAGGAGGTTGAAATGAGCTCCATGGTGGAAGCCAGCACATGGACCTGGATAGCCCGCCCCTCCTCCACCCCATATCAAACGAATGAGTTGAGGGACGTGCGGTTCCGTCATCCATGGTATTTTAATTCTGAGAACCGGCCCATGACCATATGTTAGCGCAGCTCCTCAGCTAAACGCCGTTGAATTCTAAGGCTGGCAGGCGAGTACCTTAAACAGCTGTGATGTTAAAAATGCATGGGCAAACTGTGCATAGGAGAAGCCCCAGAATTCCCTGCGAGGAGCCACTGGAGCAGCAGCAGCAGCAGACCTGGACACGGGATGTCGAGAAACTTTACTTTCTTACAAAGTGCTTCTCTAATAGAAGGACTTACCTCCCTCAGGCCTCGTTCACAGTGCCGCACAATGCGCTGTGTGTATGCGCGTACGCACCTATTGTCCCATATGCAGCGTGTGCAAATAAATGGTTCCATACACAGAGCTGCGTATAGAGCCGTATATTTGCGCTGCGTAAAGATGCGCAAAAACAGAATGGACCCGAGATGGGTCCTGGGCCACGTATATCTGCATATTTTACACGCGCATATACAAATGATGCATTCTGGGATTGCATATAGTGCGTGCATACATATATACAATATACATATACAATTTTGCTCTTGCGTTGTGTGTGCATGAGGCCTTATTCTCCATAAGATACTATAGCTTGTTATGTATATAAAATATCAATGTACTCATGCAAGTTGAAAGTCTGAGACTGGAGGCAGGGCCGGTGCTAGGATTTGTGCCTACACAGGAAAGGTGCATTTTTGCGCCCCCCTCCCCGACCCCCTGTAAAAACAGGGCATTTTGGCAAGTACTTGTACTTGTCAAAATGCCCCGATGTTTGCGGTATGTTTTTTTTTTTTTTCCACTTACCTTCGGTGCGGGAGAGCAGCGGCGAGTCAGCGCTGGTCCGGTGGGAGGAGCTCCAGGTGGGGTCCTAACTTAGCTGGCCAGCGACTACCAGAGGTGCCGCGCATGTCGGGATCCCCAGGCAGTCGCCGGTCAGCTAAATTAGGACCCCACCTGGAGCTCCTCCCACTGGACCAGCGCTGACTCGCCGCTGCTCTCCCGCACCGAAGGTAAGTGGAAAAAATTTAAAAAACATAGCGCAAACATCGGGGCATTTTGACAAGTACAAGTTCTTGTCAAAATGCCCTGTTTTTTCCGCCCTCCCCGCCTGACTCGCCTTGCGGTAGCGCCGGGCCTGACTGGAGGGGGGAAGACCGTCTGTGTCCTGTGCACATATTCTGCTTCTTTTGATTGAAATTTGACCCACAAATTGAGACTGAGGGTGCGGGTACCTTCGGGGCCTTTTCCCGACATTGGGGGAGGAGATTATGTGCCCTCATATAGGGTTCTCTGTCTTCTCCCACCTGTGGGGGGTTTCTCTTCGGGAGATCCCCCCAACCTAGTACTTGTGAGAGCTGTTTCGGCAGGTCCCGGAGGATCGGGGTCCGCAGGCCTTCGGGTTGGTGGACCATAGTCGTCTCAACCCCTGTCAGGAGCCTTGCGCCCCGGGGGAATCGGGAAAATGTGGCCCCCTTCTTTATTGAAGGGCCAAGCACCCTTGTGCACTTTTTTACGTGTGTTGTGATTTCACGATTCACTTTTTTTGTTCGTTTTCGAGCACGCTCCACTGGCTTTAAAAAACAAAATTGGTGGTCCTATGGATCCACTGATAGATTGAGTTGGCGTATAGCTCTCTGTCAATCAGGGCTTCCCGGAGGGTTCCAGATACAAGATCACCAAATCGTATAAACGATGTGATGACCACAAGATGTCAGGTTGGTGTCCTGCGATCGTCATAACGTTTACACAATTGCTGTCCGGTATGCTCCAATAGCCCTGGTGAATAGGCAGTTGTGAGCTCTGAAACACATTGGCTACACTGTATCTTCGGACTTCTTGTCAAGGTGAATATCCTTCTTCTGGACTTAGTACAACCTATGTTTTCAAAGGACAGTTTCATCCATGGAACAAACTCTCGATTGGCAGGATGAAGAGTTATAACCGCTCTGCTGGTTTTGTTTTTACATTTTTTTGTTGCATCTCAGCCTCTTTGCAGCCACTTCCTGTCTACATGCGCTCCAGCGATGGCTGCATGGCATTTCTCAGGCCGGGTTTCCTGACGATGACAACAGTAGACCGTGCCTGCATAATGAACATTGGCACGGCTGCTTATAGTCCACTAGAACCTCGTCTTGAATTGTATTGTGACTGTAATGTCTTCCTTATATTGTAAAGTGCTGTGCAAACCCCGTATAATAATAATAATGTGACAGGGAGATAATGCAGACGTTTAGATCTTTCCCAAGGAACGAGCAAACTCCATTTTTACAAATAATGGATGCAGCATCAGGGGAGAAATATGGGTTGGGGGTTCCATTGCTGATTTCCATATGGTAATGCTAAGCATTGGTATAGAAAATAAACCCTGTAAACAGTGACTGGAAGGTATACTAATGCAGGATGCACAGCCTGCATATACAATGAGCAAACACAGTCATCCCAGTGTTCATATACACTGACACACTATACATAGTAACAAGGCTTTGAAGACATTAACACACAGCGCCAGGAGTGTTTAGATTAAAGGGATCTCAACTGTGTGTATAACCAGGATTGGTTTCTCTCTACTATGATTCTCCATTGCCAAGGACGCTTGCTTTCTGGTCAGCAACAACGTTATTGCTGGTTGAGCTGGGAGCAAATTCAACTGACAGTAGACACTGCTAAGAATGTAGAAAGCAGAATGTTTATGATCACTTCTGTCATGAACAACATTTTTGACTTAAGGTGTTCTTAATGTAAACTGCAGGAACAGAGGGAGACAGGTACTCTTTATAAAAGAAATGGATAGCACAGTAAATCTACCACAATAATTAATCGCTGGCTGGAACAAGTGCAACTTCTATAGAGGACTATAGCGGGAGGACTATACCGCCAGCTATAATGTACTATTGCTGGGATTTGTTGTATTCCTCTATAGCTGTTGATATTCTGCATTGCGCTGTATAATGTACTATTGCTGGGATTTTCCTTTTCACTATATTGCACACCACGCTATTTTTTATTTTTTACTTCCACCGCTCCAAGCTTGCTTCTGTGATGGAGTGCAATCTCAATACAAACTAGTAGTCCATCACTGGAGCCATTTTTTAAAATTTATTTTATTGTTTATCCGATTAACCGATTAATCGAACCTAATAATCGGCTAACTAATCGATTTTGAAAATAATCGTTAGCTGCAGCTCTACTTACATCAATACCAATTACCACCATCCAGATTCCAGCGTTATCATTTTCCAGACCCGATGAAGGAGAACCTTTTGTAACCCCCGAAACACACTGGCCAACATTGGCTGTTAGGTGTAATTCTGGATGCTTACCAGTGGATTGGCGCATTCATCCTTTACCCTTCTGCATGTTTCTACATGGACACTTGTGGATGCTCCTGTATGACAAAAGTGACCAGTACTATTGGGATACACCCATGCAGAACCATTCGTTTACCCAGAAGTCCAGCGCTCCTCCTCCCTATCATACTACATTAAGACCTTCACAGTCTCCCCTACCTTTAATAAAAGTCCTCAAGCATCATTACATTGGGCACACATGCAGAGTTGACACTGCCAACCATATTGTTGCTTGTACAGCCGCAGGGACAGGTGTTGCAAAATAAGTATAGTACATTTCCAATGGCCACCAATGATAGTCTCATTCCATAAGGGCTCGAGTAACAGCCCCTATTGTATGTACTGTATATTTTAATTGCATTGGAAAGGCTATACATTCAAGAGCTGCTGAATATAAACTTGCATTCTCCTGTGTGACCTTTCACGGAGATGGAACAGACCTGCCCTAAAGGCCAGCAATAACACTAACAGATTTAATAACGTGGTACAAAAAGCAATGATGTTCAGTAACCCATAGCAACCGTTGCAATAATTACTGATGATATAAAACTGCTGCAATCTGATCTGGGTTCTGGCTGCTCTGGGTTATTACACATTATTGCTCTCTGCACTCAAATTAGCTCAGCTAGAATACAGGATTATTTAAGCATTACATACAGGAAGACCAGGAGACATCTCAGATGTGTGAGTGTGTGAATATAACATATATATCTATCTATCTATATAGATAGATAGATATATATATATAATAAAAATGTGGCAACCATTTGTGTTTGGGGCACCACTGCCTGATTTGCACGGCAGCCTTAAGTCAGGTCAGGCCTTATTTGCTGAAGTAATACATACAAGTACTTTGTCCTCCTCTGAGACAGGAATTTGTGATGAATGGATCCTGTAAACCCCAGGCTGCTTAAAACTTAATGGCAACTTTGCTGCTTCTGCGGTACAAAGTGACTCTATGTTAAATAGAAGGAGCAATGCATTCTGGGAAATTGCCATAACAGCTCCCTGTTAGCTAATAAAATACTAAGAGCACTTGCAGGCCGTTGCGATAAAAGGAACTGAGAATTCGCTCGCCGGCCCAGAAGTGAGAACAGAGGTGAGGAAGTCAACGTGGGGTTATGTGGCCGATAGATCCACACTACTGAAAGACATGACAATGGAGGAACAAGGTGACACAGTAACAAGGAGAGGGAAAATCCATAAAGCCTTTATTTGCCATTACAGCAAACACTGGCGAGATCTATACACACACACAAAAGACATCATCCGCACCACAATGTACAGCTGACCCCAGAGCGGCCAGCCTGTCATCTCAATGACAAGGGGACATTACGGCAGCAATGGCACACAATAAAGCTGTGCGTGTGACCTGACTGAAGGCAGGTCTGTACTTGTGACACTTCCACCCAGCAATCTTCGCATTAAAGTATTAAAGCCCAGGGGTCAGCAGACAATAAAACGCAGCAAACTGACTTCTGAGATGAAGAAATAAAATAACCTGGACAAGCAGGGCCATGAAGCAACATCGCTGCATGTTTTATGAATGTCCTTCCCGTGGAAGGGCGAGGGCATAAATACAGCTAGAGTGGACCACTTCACCATGTTGACGTTCGGGAGCACCTTTTACTGTCCAAATGACCCTTTAATCAGTTTACACAAAAGACATGCAAGGGGCGGTAAGTTGCAGATACCCCTCCAACACACAAAGACGCCCTCCCTGGCCTTCTTATAGAGACTGGTGGCACAGAAGAACAAGATGACCTTCAATCCTGGTGAGGTGTTTCTGGCCCAGCACCGGCATGTGAGCTGGTATCAGTACAGGGGTTCATGGGAGGACTTGGCCTGGAGGGAAGAGCCAGTATTAATAAGATATGTTGGTCCGGTGGTCCTGAGTGGAGATACTTCACCATTCAGCCATCAGTGGATGCAAAAACCACTTATGGGAGGTCTTCAAACATCAAAGTGCTTTCCAACTCTGAGATGTCATGTGACTGAATGCCAGGAGCCATCTTTCGCCATGCCTACCACTCAAAGAGGCACCATGGCACACTTTCCATGGTACATTTTCTAACCCTACAGAAGTCTCTGTGACAACAGAAGACAGAAGTCTCCATGAAAGGGGTCGTTGGTTGTGTCTGCTCCCTAGGCCAAAAAGCTCCCTGTTCCCTACTGGAACTAAGCTCACCAGGGCATGTTTTATAATAATCAAAGCCTGTATGCCTGGTGCACTAACCTCTTATCCATAGGAAATTAAAAAAATGGTTCAGTTGCTCCCAGGGTCAAGATGTTGGTGTTCCTGGAACAGGACTGTGTGGTTTCTGTATCAAAGGTTAAAGGGAAGCTATGATGGTTTTTCTTCAGTTTTATTTCCTTTTCTTTAAGTACTAAAGGTATTACACAAATAGTTTATATGGTCTTTAATCCCTCATTACAAGGTGCACCTATGACATTCATTATGCAAAGGCTACTTGACTTTCTAATAAGATAGGCCAGAATTGCCTGTATGGTTTGGGATTAATTGCACAAGGAGAGAGAGCAGCAGTCACCGGTCTTTATTACAGGAAGCTACAAGTCTCACATTAGATTACTGCACAGATCTGGAAGAAATACACAAAGCTCACCAAGATTCAGGAAGAACACGCATGATTCTTGTATGAGGACAATATCTGCTGATCCCCGGAGTTCAGCTTTAATGTCAGTGAGTACTAAGGTTTAGTGTTCGGGTTCAGATAAAACATTTTACGGTCAGGTCTAAGGCTGGTCATACTCTATGAATGAAACTCCCAATTCAAAACTACAAAATGCATGGGGACGGCGGTCCTGACAGGGCCACATACTGGCTGAATTTTGGCTGAGTCTGCCTGCTTAAGTGTTAGGCGTGGTATCTGGGTAAAAATTGGAACAAATGGTAAATATTCAGAGATATCCATTACCCAATCTGGATAAGTGCTCGCCACGCACAAATGATTTGCTCCTCCGTAATTACCATATACTGTACAGAATCCCAAAGAAGATACATAGTTACATAGTACTTGTGGTTGAACAAAGACACAGGTCCATCGAGTTATACCTTTGTGAGTGTGCGTGGGTGTGTGCGTGTGTGTATGTGTGTGTGTGCGTGAGTGTAACATACAATGTTAACAATGAATTGAATTGCTTATTGCACGCCTAGAAGTGTGCGGACGAGGAGTGCGGCTCACATATAGCGGTTATACCGGGAAATATAATTTATTCCTAAATGCCCAGCGATAAACTCCGTTTCTTCTCCGATACAAGCCATGCAGTGCCTCCTCCAGGAACAGGTGGCGGATCCAGGAGAAGCAAAAGATAAACCCATAGAGCCCGCAGAGACTGTCTCTTCAGTTGTGAGGTGACATAAGGAATAAAATGAATTAAGATGTATTACATCAGTATAATAAGAGCCTCCTGTATCTACATAGTGCATAAGGATGCTAAAGAGGGGCCCTTGAGAGCTGTGCATTGCCAGGCGTAGAACAAAGAGCAATATTCTGGGTACAGCCGTATGCAAGCCAAGGCCCGGGAGGAGAGTGCCTGGAGACACAGCTCCCCCTGCTGTCTGTCCCGGGGTAGTGTTCCCATCCGCCGCCTCATGCCTCCCACTGTCCCATTTTTCTTTCTCTGAGCTTGTACCAAATCGCTGAGGTTTCCTGGGATTTTATGACTTAATTTTCACGCTTTCTTTAGCTCAGCCTGCTGACGAGAGACAGATGCAGCTGGCTGGTGTTTGTGTGTGTGTTTTTTTTGTATTATTTTTATTGTTATTTCACTGCCTCTCCTGCCCCGGGGATTTGTAAATGAAAGATGCAGCGATTCTGCTGTATGTTTGCCCCAGAATAAAATATCGGAATAATCTAAGTTAAAGGCGCTCCGACATTAATAAGACAAAACTCAGACGATTTGAACTGAAATCAGACCACAGCAGTAGGGTTTTTAATTAAGGGCAACCTCATTCCACATGCACAGACCTTGTAAAGAGATCTTCTGAAGGAAAGTCGGGGAAATAATACATTCACGGAATAT